>NW_006408552.1:16606764-16660379 GCF_000296735.1 Chrysochloris asiatica | reverse complement strand
GAAACCCTGTACAGGGTCACTATGAGTTGGAACCAACTCCACGGCACATAACCACAACCACCACAACCACATATGCATGTGAAAGTTGGGCAGTGAATAAGGAAGACCATAGAAGAATTGATGCATTTGAGTTTTGGTGTTGGAGTAGACTGTTAAAGGTACTATGGACTGCCAGAAAAACAAACAAATCTGTGATTCTTGAAAGAGAAACACAGAAAGAAAGAGAGCTACATAATTTGTTATATAATGAAGATATGGCTTCATCACTCTAAATTATGGCTGGTCTTTGTAGACCTGTAAACTGAGCTATTGCACCCAACTCTTCTTAGAAAGAAGTACTCAACATAACTATGCTACAACAAAAGGGTATTTTGTCCTCTTCTTAGCATCCAGTGGTTCATGTTCAAAATATTCCTTATAGCAGATTAAATTGTCCAGTCTTTTTGGATTTATCGATTGACTATAGAAAAAGAAGAAGATCCCTAATGAGATGAATTGACACAGTAGCAGCAACAATGGGCTAAAAAAAATATAACCATTATTAGAATGGTACAAGACCAAGAGGTGATTCATTCTGGTGAATCCACTTGATGGCACATAACAACATTGATTCTTAGTGAAAGAGGACAACCAGATTGCACCTTTGGACATTGAATAGATTGTAGGTGTTGAATGAACATTGCATAGATACTGTGTGGTTCTGCAATGCATGGTGAATAGACCTTGAATGAATGTTGACTGAATTTTTTCATGGAAATTGGATCTCCCTCAGAATCACTGAAAATACAGGAGATTGTGCAGGAACAAAATTCAGCCCAGTCATCAGACCCAAAATCTGCTTTGCAGAGTTGGTCCCATTTGCGTCCTGCTACTGGCAATACAGAATGATGGATGTCCCCCCTTGACCTGCTGCCACAGATGGCCCTGGATACACTTGTATCTCCCCACTGCCAGTCACTCCAGTGTACCCTGTCCACTGAATCCCCACTACCAGGGTTGCCTGAATGAGGTCTCTGCTATCCTATAACTTTGTGTCCGCAGCTGCAGATTATGACATGCAGAACACCTGTGTCCCATTGGCCATGCTGTGTCATATACCAGTGTCTAGCAGCCATTATCTAGGAATACATACAGATGGCGTTTATGGGCTTGTATCTGAAGAGCAAAGATGTCAGCTTGAGGACTAAAGTGTGCCTGACCCAAGTCATGGTATTTTCAATAACCTCATAATGCATGTGAAAGCTGGACAGTGAATAAGGAAGACCGTAGAAGAATTGATTCTTTTGAGTTACGGTGTTGGAGGAGAATATTGAAAGTGCCATGGGCTGCCAAAAAGAACCAACAGATCTGTGTTGGAAGAAATGCAGCCAGAGTGCTCCTTGGAGGCCAGGATGGCCAAACTTTGTCTTTCATACTTCGGTCATATTGTCAAGAGAGACCAGTCGCTGGAGAAAGATAGCATGTTTGGTAAAGTGGAGGGTCAGAGGAAAAGAGGAAGACCCCAGTGAAATGGATTGGCCAAGTGGCAGCATCAGTAGTCTCAAGCGTGGCAACAATTGTGAAGTTGGTGCAGGACTGGGCAGTGTTTTGTTCTGTTGTTCATAGGTTCGCTATTAGTCGGTACCGACTCAATGACACCTAACAACAACAACAACAACATTTAGCCTAAGTTCTGCCTACATTAAGACCTACAGAGTGCAGAATACCCCAGTATAAAAAGGTGATTCAGGTTCCAGGATTGCAGGCTGAGAAAATACCCAGTGTCTGCTCCAGGATCCAGCCAAACTGTTGTTCTTATATGGACATGCTAAGCTGCTCCTTAGGGAAATTGTGAGTGTGTTCCATTCACCGGGATAGTACAGAACTAGCGTTTTCTCCTCCTCAGCAGAAATGGACATTGATACTTTTGATATATATATATTTTAATTATATTTCAATGTAAAGAAAATTAATACCCGCAGCACTGAAACAATAAATAGCATCATGATAAATGAAGAAAGGACTGGAGTTGTCAAATACTTCATTTTGCTCGGGTTCGCAATCAACACTCATGGAAGCAGCAGTCAAGAAATCAAACAATGTATTGCAGTAGGCAAATCAGCTGCACATGACCTGTTTGAAGTACTCAAGAGCAAAGATGTCAGCTTCAGGACTAAGGTGTGCCTGATCCAATCCATGGTATTTTCGTTCAACTCATGTGCATGAGAAAGTTGGACAATGAATAGAAAGAATCTGTGCATTTGAATTACGGTGTTGGTGAAAATACTGAAAATATAATGACTTGCTAGAAGAACAAATAAATCTGTCTTGGAAGAAGTTTGGCCAGAATGCTTCTAGGAAGCCGGGATGGCCCAACTTCATCTCTCATACTTTGGACATGTGACCAGGAGGGACCAGTGTGTTCAGAAGGACATCATGCTTGGTAAAGTGGAGGATCAGTAAAAACGAGCAAGGCCCCCAATGAGATGGATTGATACAGTGTCAGCAGCAACAGGCTCAAATGTAACAATTGTCAAGATGGCGCAGAATCCGGCAGTGTCTCCTGTTGTGCATACAGTTGATGGCACCTAACAGCAACAACAGCCTTGGATCTGGTTGAAGTTTTGTGTCTGACTGTCTTTGATTTGTTGTTCCTGATAATATACTGCCCCTCGTAAGCATTCTGCTTCTCTAGTCTGGTTTAACCTTGACCCAGCAAATACAAACATGTCCTGCTTTGTTTATGTGAAATAGGAGCAGATATTTCCAATATTTTCGTGGCATATGGTGCTAAGATTTTATCTTACTTTTGTATAAAGGGCCAGGAAACTTGCTCTGCTTAAAAATGTGTGTTTATAAACAATAGGCTTACAATGACGATCCCCATCTGTTAGGTGAACATGCTTTTTGTAGGAATTCCCATCGTAGGTGAAGGACTTTGCAACTTTTTGTGTCTCATGTTTTTTTCCCCTAGCGAGGCATTAGAAGCAGTAGTAGAAAACAGCAGATGCCTAATATTCAATTTTGTGCCTATTCCTGCCTGCTGTTTGAAAGCAGTGCTATTTTTGTGGATTCATATGTAGGACGACGATAGAAATTCATAAGCACTTAAAATCTATTTATTGTCATTGTTGTTAAAGTGCCGTTGGGTTGGTTCTGACTCATAGCCACACTGTATAGGGTTTCTGAGGAGCAGCTTGTGGGTTTGAACTGTCGCTCATGTGATTCGCAATCCAGTGCTGATCCTATATGCCACACCAGGTGTCCAAAAAACATAAAAAGGTAGAATTAATAACAAGTTTGAAATGCAGATGTTTTGCAAGGACATGACTGTGTGTGCCCTTTTTCAAGCTTGTACTCCAATGACTGGTGACATTTCTTTTCTGAAAACTTTTGCTGACTTTGTTTTAACCTAATCTCAAAACGTGTCTTTATCATAATTGCAGTATAGAATAATCAGGGCTGCTTGCTGTCTAGTCTTGATTTGTAATTTAAATAAATTGCATTGACTCCTTCAGTTAAGGTTGATATTATTCTGATCATCTTCACTAATTATTAGTTTTTTGTTGTTGTTGTAGATGAACCGTTCGTTACTCATACTAGAATGAATTTTTGAAGACGAAAACTCAGCCATCATATTATTATTTTTTCTCTCCATCAAAGAGTTTATTAATTCTGCCATAGGAGCGTAAGAAGGTTACTGGAGGGAAAACATTGTCTGATTAATATTTGCTTAATGCAGAATTACCGGTATTGTCCAAATGTTTTATTCACTTAAAAATTATGCCAATGTGTTCCTTTTTTTCCAGGTTGTCTAATTGGACACACTTGAACAAAAAGAGGAGCAATTAGTTGGGTAGAAGTGCTTTCAAGGTGTGCTCAGGAAATGAGCAAATAAAACCGATTACACACTATGCCTTTTGCCTGACATTAGAAATAAAAAGTTTCTCTGATTCTACTTTGTAAGAGGAACATGTTTAAATTGTAGATAAGTTTAACCAGAACATCATTCTTGTAAAAGGTAATGTCACCAGATTTTCTTCTTTTATTTTGGAAAACAATCTACCAACCAGTACCCTGCTTGCATTTCTTAGGATGGACACATCCCCTTGATTATGCAGAATTCAACCCTCTTGCTTTTCCTGTTCTCGTTTTTTGAATGTGATCATGGCCTATGACCTGTTGATGCACCATCTCAGGTGGCTTGGAGCTGCGGGCTCAGGAACTAACACACTCTCACCTCAAGTAGTCATTGATCATATACACTTGCTTGTTTGTGAATTTTTAAAAAAATCTCTCTATGAAACTGTAAAACTAAAGTAGATCTCTTATATCAACTGTATCTTCTAGCTCTTATTTTTCTGTTGCAGTTGAATACAGTTCTTAGACAGACATTGATTTGAAGGATGATTATTTATAGACATAAAAAAACAAACAAACAAAATGAAATCTGTTGTCTTCAAGTATATTAAGACTCCTAGTGACTGTAGGGCAGAATGGATCTGTCCCATTGGCTTTTCAAGGTTGTAAAACTATATGGGAGCCAATGGCCTTGTGTTTTCTTCCAATGAGTGATGGTGATTAGTCGTCTAGCATTTAACTGCTGCACCACCACCACTGATCTTCCTGTTAGTAGTTGAGCACTTAACCACTGCACCAGCAGGGCTCCTTTGTAGGCATGTTGCTGTACTTAGCCATGTGTTCTGTTGTGATTCGTAACAACTTCTTGTACAACAGAAGGAAACACAGCCTGGTTCTGTACCTTCCTCACAATTGTTGTTAAGCTTAAGCCTATTGTTGCTGCTATTGTGTCAATGAGAGTCTTCCTTTTTTTGTTGTTGATCCTCTACCAAGCATGATGTCTTTCTCCAGGGACTGGTCCCTCCTGGTAAGTTTGTGAAACAAAGTCTCAGCATCCTCAATTTTAAGAAGCATTGTGGCTGTACTTCTTCCAAGACAGATTTGCTCACTCCTCTGGCAGTCCATAATATATAATATAATCAATATTCTTCTCCAGGACCATAATTCAAATGTATCAATTATTCTTCAGTCTTCCTTATTCATTATCCAGCTTTCACATGCATATCAGGTAACTAAAATACATGCCTTGCACCTGCACCTTAGGCCTTCAAGTGACATCTTTGCTGTTTAACACTTTAAAGAAGTCTTTTGCTACATATTTGTCCAAAGGATTACAATGTTGGATTTCTTGATTGCTGCTGCTAAGGACATTGACTGTGGATCCAAGTAAAATGAAATCTTTGACAACTTCAATCTTTTGTTCATTTATCATGGTGTTGCTTATTGATCCAGTTATGAAGATTTTCTTTATGTTGGTGTTATATCATCTTTGATATTAATGGTAGTAAATGCTTCAAGTTCTCTTCACTATCAGTGATGAAGGTTGTGTCATCTGTGGTTCACAGGTTTTAATGAGTCCTTCTGCCATGTTCTTCATATAGCCCAGTATCTTGTATTACCTGTTTAGCGTACAGATTGCATAGCTATGGTGAAAGGATGCGACCCTGATGCATACCTTTCAGGATGTTAAGCCGCACATTGTCCTTCTGTTCTGTTGGAATGACTGCCCCTTAGTGTGTAAATAGGTTCTTCATGAGCACAACCTAGTGTTGTAGCATCAGAGTTGAAAATACTTTTCAGTCATCCGGAATAATTTGAGAAATCAATGAGTATGTAGAAATTAACAGAAATATGTATGTGGAGAAATCAAGATAAAAGGAAGTGTATGAATTCTGTTATGAGATATTTGCACCACAAGCAGAGAAAATTTCTTTGTCTTGTTAAGTGCCTTTGAGTCACTTTCGACTCATAGTGACACTGTATAGGGTCTCTGAGGAGTGGTTGGTGGGTTTGAACTGCCTACCTTGCAGTTAGCAGTCCAGTGCTTATCCTAGGGCTCCTTTGCTTTTGAGACATCTAAGTCTCAATCTTAATATATTGTTTGAACTTTCACATAAAGTGAATTGACTTTTTTAGACTTCGTTGCCAGTTCTAGAAATACTTTTTAGTATTTAATATTCTGAGTCTCCATGGAATCAGAGACTCTCTGGGTGACAAAAATGGTTAACGTATCTGACTGCAAAGCACTGGAGGTTCAAGCCCACCCAGTGGGTTTTGGAAGAAAAGTCTGGTTATCTTTTGCTAAAAAAACAGCCATCAAAACCCCCATGGAGCCCAGTTCTGCCCTGATATCAATGAGTTCACCTTGTGGCAGTGTCAACTCAATGGTCAGCTGCTTAACAGAGACAAAGATACCATAATTATTGATTAGAAAGTCTGTCTTAAATATTTTAATTTTAGGTTATTTCACATTTTTCATGCATCCAGCCAGTAGTGAGTAACAGGTAACCATGATACCCATTAACTTTTCTAGAAGCAAGGATTGTTGTTGTTAGGTGCCATAGAGTCGATTCCAACCCATAGCAACCTTATGAACAATAGAACAAAACACTGCCTAGTCCTGTGCCTTTCTCACAATTATTGTTGAGCTTCACAGCCCATTGCTGCTGCCACTGTGCCTATCCATTTTGTTGAGGGGCTTCACCTTTTTCACTGACCCTCCACTTTACCTAGCATGATCTCTTTCCCCAAGGGAATGATCCCTCCTGATAATATGTCCAAAGTGTGAGAGATCTCCGTGCACATCAGTATAAAGAAAGCAAAAATCCTCACCACTAGGATTGAAGTTGTCAAAGATTGAAGTTGTCAAAGACTTCATTTTGCCAATATAAACTGTCAACACCGTGGAAGCAGCAGTTAAGAAATCAAATATTGTATTGCATTAGGCAAATCTCTTTAATGTGTTTAAGAGCAAAGATGTCAGTTTGAGGATTAGGTGCACCTGATGTAAGCCATGGCATTTTCAGTAGCTTCATATGCATGTGAAAGTTGGACAGTGAATAAGGAAAACCGTAGAAGAATTGATGTATTTGAGTTATGGTGTTGGAGAAGAAAGAGGTCTTTGATCTTCATTAGTAAATATTTTGAGTCCTCTTCTCTTTGAGCAAGCAAAGTTTTATCGTCTACATATTACAGGTTGTTAATGAGTCTTTCTCCATACTCACCATAGTGGCTTCTAAGGAGCATTCTGACTGTACTTCTTCCAACACAGGTTTGTTTGTTCTCTTTCAAATCCAGAAATGAGGAACCTGTCATCAGTGCCTGGACTCTGAATTATATAAAGGAGAACGTAGCATTAGAGTTAGTTCTCATGCCACACTCTTTTTCATATAATCTAAATTCTCGGATATTTGCTCAGCATACAGATTGAATAAGTATAGTGAAAGAAGAAAACCCTGGAGCATACCTTTCCTAATTTTAAACCAATCAGTGACCCCTAGGATACAATGATGAGTAAAGCAGAGGTAGACCCTAGCTGCAGGGAATGTTGACAGCCTAGTGGTGGAGCCAGATACTGATTCAGTAATACTAGAAAAAACACCTCGACAGTCATGAAGTTCCTTGGTTAGAGATAGATGGCACAGATATTAATTCACAGAAGTAAAGTATCTGTTGAGCATCTTCTACTGGAGAAGCTACCAGTGCCTATCTTGATACGAAGTCTCTGACACTTCCTTTTGGTCTTTGACAGGTATATCATCCCATCTCTACAGAGACTTGATGCTGGCTTTTACCGCTGCATGGTACGGAACAGGATGGGAGCCCTCTTGCGAAGAAAATCAGAAGTCCAAGTCGCATGTATGTGTACACAGAACAGACTCCCAAACTTTAAATAACAGTCACAAAATGTCTGTGGGGAGCTAATGGAAATCACTTCCTACCATTGTAAATAAGTTGAGATTTTTATCTTTGAAGATTCTGTTTGGAACAGAATAATTGCTAAGTAAAAACTGGTTGAAATAGATAAGTAAACAGCTAATTTGGCTGATTGCATGATCGACTAATGAGGCAGATGTTGCTTTTTTTTCTTCTTTTTTTAATTTAGAAGATTAAGAATCCTCCAAAGCTCTGTGTCTCCGCAAAACAAAAGTGACAAAGACATGCTGCGTTTTATGAACAAGTTTGCTAGCGGCACTTTCTTTGCTTTTACTGCATGCAGATTCAGTGTTTTTGATTTTATAATTGTTTTTAAAAAACTTCTTACTGTGAATTGGGTGATGGTTGCCTGAGCAGATCGGTTTTCCATTCCACAGTTCATACACATCTTGCTTCATCTCATTGACTGTATTCCCTACCATGCAACATCAATCATTTCACGTTCTGTGTTTCCTGTTTCCATTCTTCCTCTTTGCTTTTCCCTTTTGTTAAATAGAAACTGAAACTCATTCAGATACAATTTTATCAATTCACAATCCTTTCTTTCCAATGATTATTTGCTTAGAACTCCACTAGCTGCGTGGGCAATGCAATAGTGACTTAGTATATTCTTAAGTAGCTAAGTCCATTGTGGGGATGAAGTTTGGTAAGTCCATTGTGGGGATGAAGTCTTTGGAAACACTGTACCAGATATTGAAACGCAAGGAGCTTGAATTCCATTGTAAGGTGGTTTCTGTATGTATGCAAGTAACATGTCTCTGTAAATAATGCACTCACGCATAGGAGAGGGGCTTCAAAAAGTTCACAGAAAACTGAAAGTAAAGGATGATGGCACTTTTTCTACAAATTTTTTTGAAAGTGCCCCATGTAATGAACAGAAATTATTAAATTCAGTAAAACCATTCTGATGTAGTCTGTCTAGTAAACTTGTACCAGGAGCTTTATTTGGGTAAAAAAATACAGTGATCTTTAAAAGGAAAAGAAGAGGGAATTGGCCAACTCAGAGCACTTAATTCTTTTTTTATCTAAAACCTGTGAAAGGTGGCACCTCACAGAAATGAACTGACTGCTTTGTTATGTTTTGAGTTTGCTAACAAAATACCTCTTCGTTTAAAAGAAATCATATGAAAAATGTTTAAAAAAAATTGTAATTATGTCTTAGCATGTTGTGAAAGATTTCAGAGTTGGTGTGGCAAAATTTTCTCCTGTGACATTTTTATATCAGTAAGACCTGTTTATTTTTTTCTTCAAAAAGTTAGTGGAACCGTTGAATTACAAAATAACTGATTTTTTTTACATGGGAGAACATTAGTTTTACATTCATTCTATCGTACATTGTTTCATTGCCATGGTTACAATACCCTCCATGCATCATCAACCAACCTAAGGGTATACCATGCAAGCCTACCCCCTACACTATCTCCGCCCCCCGCCCAGTCTTCAGTACGCAGTTACTCTCCCTTTCTGGATCTAAAGCCCCCAGCTGCTCCATCACTCCATGTCAGTGTCTCTGCCTCCATCTCAGGCATCACTGTTTCTCTGGGTAGGATCCCGCTCTCAGCTTTTCTCCATTGATGGTCCTAGGGACCTCTGCTCCTAGATTGAAAAGTTAATCATGTCCTTCCTTGTTATAAAATGTCTACCTTTACATTTCCAACCTTCATAATCAGTCCTGATAACAATTACTCACTATTGTATCACAAGAGACCCATCTGCATTTCATTTCATCACCTCCGCCTAGGCAGATTGGATGCTACTCACTGGAGATTCTGCCTTCCTCTAGGCCCTCTGTCTCTAGGTTCCCTCTTGAAAGCTTGTAAGCCAGTCACTTCTTGCCTTTGTAGCCCTACACCTCCCCCCCCCCCCATTTTGGGTAGCCAATGTCCAAGTTGCCCATCCCTGTCTACTCTCTGTGTGTAGGGGGTGAAGACCTGTTGTTTTTGATGTTCCTACGTGGTGCTGTAGGATAAATACTGGACTGCTTAGCACAAGGTTGACAGTTAAAACCCACCAGCCACTCCTCAGAAGCCATATACAGGGTCGTTATGTGTCCGAACTGACTTGACGGCACCTAAAAACAACAACATATAAAATAAGGTAATTTATGGGTCTTCTGCTTTTCCACAGTTGTGACTCATGACTACTGGTAATTCTGTTAATCTGTGACTCTGCTGAAGTCATTACTAATGGAATGTATACTAATGACTGTAGAATACCAGAGAGAGGTTTTGGCACTATACATGTTCAATGTTTTTTTAAAAAAAAAACCACTGTTGTCATTGTTAGTGCCATTGAGTCGGTTCTGACTTATAGCAGCCTTCTTATGGTTAGAAGTCCAGTGCTTATCCTATAGTGCCACACTAGGACTCCAAAAGGGAATTTTCCTCTATGTTGGGGAATCAAACCCCAGTCTCCCAGGTGACAGGCAGGAATACTCACCACTATACTAACGACTGGTAGTGTAGTGGTTATAAATCGGGCTGCAAACCGCAAGGTCAGCAGTTCAAAACTACCAGCTGCTCTGTGGAAGAAAGATGAGGCTTTCTGCTCCTGTAAAGATTTACAGCTTCGGAAACCGTGTTCAGGGTCACTCTGGGTTGGAACCGACGCCAAGGCACCTAACAACAACAACAACAATACTGACGAGAATGTATGTCACTCTGCAGGATAATTCACTGGAATGTGAAGTCAGCAGTTCAAACCCACCAGCTGCTCCTCGAAAACTCCAAGGTTTCTGTGAGTCAGAATTGACTCCACGGCACTTACAACAACAACCTACTAATGAGGACAGCTAGGAAGCTTTAAAATTTTCTGAATTCTTGGTTAAGTCCCTCAGCTAAGTCTGTCCGTAGAATAATTCAGAACTTTTTATTCAACTGAATAATTGAAAACATAATTAACAAACAAAAACTGAAGATCAATACCCAAAACATATTTGAATACGTTAACATCTTGGCATTTGTTAGAATATATCAAATCCTGCTTTATAAAATTGTCCTGGATTTTTTCAAATTTCCACAGCCTGGTTTCTTTATTTTTAGCTCTGAGATTTCTCTAATCTTCTTTTTCTCCTTCCTTTTGATAACAAATTACATTTCACTTTAAAGTAACTACAGATATTTTTAGACAACAATATAATATAATATGTCAAATATTACTGCTACTAGGCTTCCAGTTCATGCATGCACATCTTTAGTCCTAAATGAAACATGTTTAAATATGTCTCTGCATCAGCAGGTGGCTGAGGACCAGTTTTCTGCATGATACACTTGTCTTAGTCTCATTAGGGTGCCTTCAGGAGTGAAAAGATCCAATCAAAACAGTGATTTACAAGGGGATCTGCTTGGTTCAGTTCAGTTCAAGACAGAGCGGTCAGCTCAGAGGTTATGCAACAGTCTGGGGTTCCCAGAAGGGTCACCTTGACAGATATTCTTAAAGGACATAGAGACTTATGATTGAAGATGTTTTAAGTCAATGGAGAACTGCATTGCTGAGAAAAAGGCTAGGAAAAAAAACTGCATTGCTGAGAAACATTTTTTCCCAACTTGACAATGCACCTATTCATTCTTCGGGAATAGCAAGGGCTGTCTAATGAGAATTTCAAATAAGGGAAACCTTACTTCATTCACCCTACAGCCTTGATCTTTCCCCTTCAGACTCCTTTTGGTCCTCAAAACTCAAAGAACATCGAAAAGGAACACTACTGCAATGATGCCTAAGCTGTCATTTTCATATGGTAAAATTGAAGAGTGGTTCCAATTCATGCCAACCCTTAAAGGGTTTCCAAGGAGCAGCTGGTGGATTTGAACTGTTGGCCTTGTGGTTTGCTTCTGTCCAGTGCTGATCCTATAGTGACATACTAGGAGTCCTAGAGAGATGGAAATGGCACCTTCAGAAGTGTGCAGACCTAGGTGGAAGATACATCTGGCACAGTAGCTTCCCATTGAAAACTGTTTCATAAAGGTTGCTGTTTGTAGCAGTACTTTTTGACTCACCCTCGTATTTGATGCCATATCTGTATATATGCAGGAGTCCTGGTGTGGCGCTGTGAGTTAATGTTCTGGACTGCAAAGTCAGTTTGAACTGAAAGGTAGCCAGTTCAAGCTCACCAGCTACTCCTTGGAAACCCTATGCAGGGTCACTATGGGTTGGAAATGATGCAAAGACACTTAACAACAACAAAAATGTGAATGCACTGAACCTTAATTGTGCAACATTGAAGCATTTCGCTGCTATGTGTCAGTGTTTCAAATCCGCCTGTGGCTATGGGAGAGAATAGAGTTGGCTACCTGCTTTTGTAAAGATGGTTGCCAGAAACCCTATGGGGAAGTCCTGCTCTGTCACATGGAGTCGCCTGGGTCAGAACCAACTCCATGACACCCAGCAACAGCAGCTATGAGTGCCCCCCTTTTGTCTGCGCCTGCTTATCATAGGACATGTTCTCAAAACTTTCCATTGCTACTCATTTAAAAATTAGCTACACATGCCCACATTCTAACGGGTGTGGTTTTTGTATTTTGTTTTTTCCTGTGACCTTCTTTTTCAAAGCGAGCAAAGACTGGCGCAGGACCTCACTGTCCCACGTCAAGTCAGCAGTAGGGCGAGGGAGACCCCACTAACAACAAACCAGTGGTTAGAAAAGAGGGCTCCCATATGATCTACTAAGTAGACTCACCAAAACCAAAAGCACTGCCATCAAGTCCGTTCTGAATCATAACAACTTGATAGAAAAAGTAGAACTGTCCCATAGGGTTTCTGAAGCTGTAAATCTTTACAGAAGCAGACTGTCTCATCTGTCTCCCTCTGGGAGGCTGGTGGATGTGAACTGCCGAACTTGCAGGTAGCAGCCCAGCACTTAACCCACTGCACCTTTGGGGCACCTTTTAAGCAGGCAGTCACCTCAAAAACGAAGGAGGAAGTAGGGTAGCAAGAACAACTCTGGAGTAGCAGGGGACTAAGATGATTGCATGGGAGGTTCTGTGAACACTGCCTCATCGGGCTCTAGAATGCCCTCCAACAAGTTATTTTGATAGTAATACCAGCTGCAAACATTGCATGTATTATGGCAGCAAGTCCAAGACCATGTGGTTTTGCTGGTCCAGGGTTACTGGGTTTCTCCAGAGATCCTGGCTCTGCATCACGCTTTTCTTCATCAGCCAGTATCTGCAGTCGTCAGCCCCGCTGCTCCGTCTGCTGCCTGTTAATACTTCATTCTGGCTCCGTCAGTGACTCTGTTTGAAGTCTAGGTGTCTCCAGCTTAGGTCTAGCTCCAGAAAGATTTCTCTCAGTCTTAGAAGGTGTCATTCTTCTCTGCAGACATGGGCAGTTTCGTGGAGACGGATGAGAGGAAGATGGTATCTGAAGGGCACGCTGCTGTTTTAAGCCTACCGAGTATCACCAGCTTCCCAAGACCCCAGGTGACCTGGTTTCGAGGAGGACACAAAATCATTCCAAGCAACAGGATGTAAGTTGCTCTAGAATTGAAAGTTGAACATACACCTGTTTACTCTGTGAATGACCATTTGCATATGCATTGGTCCCAGTGAAACTTTTAAAACATTAACCCCAGACTGGTAATCTTACTCTGATCCTTAATGAGCAGTGGGTTTAAGACTGACTTGGAAATCTTTAAGGAACCCCAGTGGCTCTGAGAGTTAGATGTTGTGATGCTAACTACAAGGACAATGGTTCAAACCTACCAGCTACTCCTGCAGAAAAAGAAGAGGCTATCTGCTCCTATAAATATTTACGGTTTCTGAGGGTCACTATGAGTCAGAGTTGACTTGATAGGAGTGGCTTTGGTTTGAACGTTTTTAAGCAGTTGAAGAAAATAGCCAATTTTTATGTTCTTCGTGCCGCATGCCCCAAAACTAAAGGTCATATACCAACTCTTTGCAACTTATTTTTTGTTTGTTTTTATTGGTTTTTTTGGATGTCATTGTTCGTCTCTGAGTTGAGTTTTACTCCAAGTACTTGTTTAATGAATACTGGTATTTACTTAGAGAGCTGTAGGATTTGGTTTTTTTTTTTCTTCCCTTTTTTATTGAGCTGTGTTTGATACTACTTTCTCTGACGATAAAACAGTAATTACTGCTGATTTCTCTTTATCCTTTTATCCGACCATGACAGTTTTATTTCCCTCCGTCTAATTAGCAGTTCGCCCATCTATTGCAGAATACTTGCATTGTGATTACTTAAGCATTATTTCAAGGTGTTCTTGCCTACCCACATTCAAGATATTTATCGGATGCCGAAAACATTTTCTCCATTTGTAGTTTCAAGTGATTAAAGAGAACATTAGGTATCTACTTCATAGCTGGACATTTTATAGTCTGATTTAAAGACAGTATTCTGAATATAAACGTTTTCAAGGATGAACATTTCCGAAAGAGTCATGAGATGTTGTAAACTTAGGTTACAAGTGAAATATTTATGTACTCAGATTAAATTTTTGAGACATAAAGCTCTTGTTTTGCTTTTTTTTAACAGCAAGGATATATGTCAGACCATTTGTTGAACAGGTTTCAAATGTAATTAGAAAATAACTATGGGGATCAAGTTGCTTTGTTGCATACCGGAGACCTGTGGAATCCCTTTTGTAAGCCTGATATCACTATTCTTCCACTTGCTTGAACCTAGAATATACTTCAACTTATTTGTCATATTTTTTTCTTTTTCAGTCATTGGGAATAGGAAAGGGGGGAAAAGGGGAATATATAGAAATGACATTTTAAAATTCTAGTATGATGACAATTATGGCAGAAGAAAAGCTAGCTGCTACACATTTTTCTTTATTTCATTCAAAGTGGTATAGGTATCTACCTTCCTAATGACTCCAGTGATAAGAGCTGCCTCCAGGATTTGTGCAAAACACTGAGGGAGAATCAATTTCATATTCTCTTAGTGCACTGGTAGCTAAGGTAGAGTACATTCCTGGGTAAATATTCAAAAGAGGTACAATTGGAAGTGCAATGGAAGGGCAAAGTCGGGGTAGTAGGTGGTAGTAGGGATACTAGGGTTTCTGAAACTAAATCTTTACAGAAGCAGAAAGCTTCATCTTTCTCCTGTGGAGCTGCTGGTGGGTTTGAACTGCTGACCTTTCTGTTAGCATCCCAACTCATAACCCACGATACTACCATGGTGGCTCCTTAGTACTAGGGATAGGGCAGCTAGAATTAGACCTCCTTATAAATGCTAGAGATTCTGATTAACATCACTGACAGCAACATGATTGGTGGAAGGAATCCTTTAACTTGGTAACAACGGTCTCTGTTTGTTCACCTGTGGTCTGGTACCTTCGGGAGACAGCACACACATATTCAGGAAGCATTGGATGCCTTAGGACAGAGATGAAAATAATGACTTTTCATTTGATCAGCATTTGGTTTGTTTATTTCTCTTTTACTTGCAAATTCCTGCTAAAGACTGTTAAATTCCTGGTGAGCTAATGTAGAGATGCTGGTGGGGCTTCACTTCATAGTCTCTGTCATATCAAACAAATGGTCTGCTTACAACCATGAAGCTATTGATGAATTTCCAATCTCAGTGGAATAACTGCCAGTCTACTTTTTTTTTTTTTTTTAAGTAGATGAGACGAGGCTGATTATGGATATTTACACTTCTGCAAGGTCCTTTAGTTTCATATTTTCCAGCTCATCATAGCCCCACATGAATTAAGTACCTGCTGTGCAGCAGATCATAAATCAGTCTACGCAGGGTTTGCTTCCCAAGTTTGTACATCACTCAAAGATGCATTGCTTTCCACCTGGAAGAAAGTTCAGCTTATGACTACAAACAGAGGGCATATCTGCGTCACCTCACCCAGAGCGTCGGCAGACAGGGAGTCAGATGGTGCTGGGTTCTTTCTGCACCACCAGAGGTGTGATGTAAGAACTGGAGCATGTGGCTACAGCCTTCCACACTCAGTGAAACATCAGGCAAGCTCCTGACTGCTTTACCTTGATATCAGGAGGTCCATTCCCCGGTACAGAGCCGGTGTGGGTAGAGGGAGCTGTAACTCTGTCACCTGGTGGAAGAACCTCATCTCAACCAGCTGCCCGTTTTAATATCATCTCATGACATCCAAATATAATCTTGAGGCTGACAATGAAATGATATTTTGTTTTCATTTTTTCATGCAAATTGGGTGAAGGTTTCCAGAGCAGATCAGTTTTAGTTTTCCATTCAACAATCTATACACATTTTCTTTCACATCATTGACTGCAATCCCCACAATGTAACATCACTCATCCCAGTTCCTCCCTGTGTTTCCTGTTTCCATTCCTCCTTCTTTCCTAACCCTTCTGAATTCTGTTCTTGAATCAGTGCTGCCTTTTTGACTGAAATGGTTGATTGCTCTGAGGTGTGCGAACCTCCCTAGTGTTAGTGTTCCCCTCATAGACCTGTCTGTTGTTTGGTTGAAATTTGATCCATGGGGATGAGTTCAGTTCCAGATAAAAGAGGGAGTAAGGACCTAGTCTGAGGGAATTCACCAGTCTCTATCTTATGAGTAAGCCTCGTCGTGTTTATGATTTTTAAGTGTTGTTCAATATCAACAACCAAAAAATCAAGGGTAACAGTAAGTCTAATGTTTCTTAGTATGAAAAATTGATCTGAATAGCGTATTAATAATACTAATAGCAACTCTTACTTATTGATTACCTGCTTTAAACATGTCTTCTCTGTTCCTCATAATTGCAGATTGTTGTTAAGTGCTGTCGAGTCGATTCTGACTCACAGAATGAAATGCTGGCTGGTCCTGTGCCAACATCACCATCATTATTAAGCTTGAGCCCATTGCTGCTGCCACTGTGCCAATTCATTTCATTGGGGATCTTCCTCTTTTTCACTAACCGTGCTCTTTACCAAGCATGATGTCCTTCTCCAGGGACTGGTCCCTCCTGGTGATATGTTTGAAGTATAAGAGATAAAATCTCCCCATTCTGGCTTCCATGGAGCATTCTGGATGGACTTCTTCCAACATAGATTTGTTTGTTCTTCTGGTAGTCCATGGTACTTTTAATATTCTTCTCTAACACCATTAATCAAATGTATCAATTCTTTTATAGTCTTCCTTATTTACTGTCCACCTTTCACATGCATATGAGGCTATTGAAAATACCATGGTTTGGGTCAGGTGCATTGTAGCCCTAAAAACTGATACCTTTGCTCTTGAATACTTTAAGAAGGTTTTGTGCTACACATTTGCTTAACGCGATACTTTGTTTGATTTCCAGACTGCTGCTTCCATGAGTGTTGATGGTAGATCCAAGCAAAATGAAGTCTTTGACAACTTCAATGTTTTCTCCATTTATCATGATGCTATTTATTGCCTGTGTGGTGCTCTAGGTTAATGTGCCAGACTACAAAGTCTTTTGAACTGCAAGGTTGGCAGTTCAGGCTCACCAGAACTTGCTCCTTGGAAACCTGGAACCGACTTGACAGCACTTAACAACAACAACAACAATTTATTGCCAGCATTCAAATTACCTGTGGCATAGCTTCCCAGCATCACGGCAACACTCAAGGTACCATGGTGAAATAGATTGACAGACTAGTGATAGAAACAGAGGATTAGTGATAGTAAGTGAATGATGTGCCCAGGGCCTCATGGCTGAGCTAGAACTCAGACCCAGCTCAGCCTGATGCCCATGCCCAGGCATGGGACACTCTCTTTTCCCCTTTATTTTACTGAATGTTCCCATATTGCCTCAGTTCTTTGTTGTTGTTTGTTCTTTATTATCAAACCAGCTTTCAACTAGACATAATGTGGGTTAATCAGCATCTTATTACGTGGATTGGAACAGACACAGAAGTAGAGACAGAACCTTCCATGTGTGTTCCATAAGGAGCCTTGGTGGTGCATTGAGTTAAGTTTTGGACTACTAACCCAAACATCTGGAGGTCAAATCCCCTAGCTGCTCTGTGGTAGTCTGCTTCTGTAAAGACTTAACAGTTTTCAAAATCCTGTGGGGCAGTTTTAATCTGTCCTATAGGATTGTTGTTGTTTTTAAATGCCATTGAGTCAGTTCCAACCCATAGCAACCCTGTATAGGGTTTCCGAGGAGTAGCTGGTGAACTTGAACTGCCAACCTTGCTATTCAAACCGACTTTAGTTCAGCACATTATCCAATAGCGCTACACCAGGAGTCCAGTCCTATAGGAAAAAGTCTTGACTCGTTCTGTTAAGATTTAATATCTGTATCCTCCATCTGCCATCTGCCCAGATCGGATGCGCATCAAATCCTTATTTGTGCTTCTTGGAAATAATTCCCCCATCAGTGTGTGGACACAGGCAAATTTCTGCTGGTACCTTAAAGTTCCTCCTCGCCTAACCCTATGCTGGCCGTTTCCCCCACATCGTCTTCTCTCCTCCATCTGTTCCTTTTAGGGTGACTCTCACTTGGTTCTATATCTGGAATGAAATTTTCCAGTGACAAAATTCAGCATACTGCCCCTCCTCACCCCATAAACTCAGGAAAAACACTCTCCTGTAACCCCGCCCCATGCCATAGCTGACATCTTGTCTTCAGACTTCAGTTGGTGAGAACCACGTTATTACTCTTTGTGACCTACACATTCCCAGGGAGAGAGGTCTCATTCTACCAGGAGCTCCTCTGTCCCCTTGCCTTTTAGAGGAGAAAGGTTAAACGTTCCCTTCCAAGATAGTCTCTTCCACTCCTCTCTTACTGATCTCTCTCCTTCTGCTCCAGTGTGTTAGACATATCTGCCCACTGCCTTTAAGTCCATTCTTACTCATAGGGAGCCTCTCAGGGTTTCTGAGGCTGTAAATCTTTATGGGTGCAGACAGTCTCACCTTTCTTCTATGGGGTGGCTGGTGGGTTTCAACAGCCCAGTGCTTATCCGGCAGTGCCGCCAGGGCCCCTTGGTAAACATGCAGGGGGCTTCAAAAAGTTCATAGAGAAACAGAATGAAAAAATAATGTCATTTTTCTACAGAGTTTTTAAAGCCCCCTCCTGTAGTTCAGGGGCCCTTGGGTGGGCTATTAACTGAAAAGTTGGTGGTTCAAACCCAACAAGAGGAGTCTCAGATGTAAGTCCTTGGCAATCTGCTTCCAAAAGGTCACAGCCTTGAAAATCTTATGAAACAGGTCTCTTCTGACAGAAATGGGGTCTCCATGAGTCAAAATTGACTATGAAGCATTCGGCAATAAGAGGGGCATGATTTGATCATCTCGTAGTAAGAATATCATGGAAGAACTTGCACTTCTTAAAAACTTCAGGCACTTGACCACATTACCTCTGGCTTTTTGGAAAAAAATTTACGTAGCTTTCTTAGCATCTTATCATTTTATATTACCTGTTAGCATTTGAAGGCCCCATCTCCTCAATTTGTTTTTAAGACTTTACTAGATATTACCCAGAGATCCTAGTGGCACTGCAGGTTAAGTGTTGGGCTGCTAACCATAAAGTCAGCAGTTCAAACCTACCAGCTGCTTGGAGGAAGAACAATGAAGCAGTCTGCTCTCCAAAAGATTTACAACCTCAGAAACCCTATGGGGCAGCTCTGCTCTGCTTGTCACATCTCTGTGAGTTGGAATAGACAGGACAGCATTGGGTTTGTTTGGATTGGGGTTGTACCCATCTAATATATCTTTGTTATAGATAAAAGTCATAAATTATAACTATATCTGGGCTGGTTCTCTGCATACCAGACTTGCAATACTGGAATAACCGAAAGAATGAGTTAAGGATGATGAAGGCAAGTCTCATTTTCTTAAAATGTGTGCAGATTTCCTTAGAACAAAGGGAAAAATAGAAGCATTGCGAACCTCAGAATAAAACCCTGTCAGTGACTGGCTCCCTGAAATGTGAGGGTGATAAAGGCACAAAGTGACTGGCTTGTAAGTTTTCAAGAGGGAGTTCAAGAGTGTGCGGAACCTGAGTAGTTTCCATCTTGTCTAGAGGGTGAAAAGAGATGGGGATAAGATTCTTATGATTAAAAAGTGAGTAATTGCTATCATGACTAATTACGACTGTCACAACTATAAAGGTAGAAGTTTCGTAACAACAATGGGGAAGTAGTTAATCTTACAATCCATAAACAGAGAACTCTAGGACCATCAAGGGAAAGAGCACAAGTGGAATATGGGACCCTCTCCAGAGAAGCAGTGACACCAGAGATGAAGGTAGAGATGGGGACATGGAGAGAGAGAGAGCAGCTGAGGACTCTGGACTCATGGAAAGAGAGGGACTAAGTGCTGGCGGCCAGGAGGCAGGCTTGCAGAATGTGCCCTTTGGTTATTTAAATTATTATATATTCCTGAATGTTTTTATGTACTTCTCGCCACCTCACCCAACCCCCTAGAAAAAGAAGAAAGAAAAACAGAGGTAATGGAAGCAAATACTGTTGAATGATGATGCAGGGGGAGATAGTAATCATTGCAATGAAAAGATGGTGTAAAGCTGATATTCTCCCATGTAAACTATCACTCAGTTCACAGTTTTAAAAAAAGGAACAAAAACAAAAACAGAAAAAAAACACCTGTCAATGAAACAATATTTGGAAAGAATTTTGAATAAATTATATTCAGTATTCTGAAGAGGTTGTTATTGTCGTTCCAGTTTATAGGGACCCTGTATAGGGTTTCTTAAGAGTGTCTGGGGAGTTTGAACTGCTGACCTTGAGGTCCAGCACCACACCAGGACATTATAGGTTATGTTTGTCTCAGAAGATACCTAAATACATATCTATTTCTATGATTTACTGAATCCAAAGTTACTTTGCTATCTTTGCATATACAAGATTTGTCTAGTGTTGTCTTATAAATGTAGTCTCATATGATCATAAAATTGATCTAAGTTAAATTAGTCCAGATAGATTTCCTTTGTTTCTTTTTGTTAAAGCAGGAGACAGGAACGTTTATGTCACAAGATACCTCTCTTGCCACCTCTAGGTAATTCATGTCAGCACACTTATCAGATGAGGATGAAGAAAACCCATTGCTTACAATGCCATTCTTTTGCCTAATTGCAGGTTCTTGTGCTCAGATTACATCCTTTACTCTACTCGACAGGGGTGTAAGCACAAGTGTGGCTGCATGTGTTTTCCTGGAAATGTGAAGCTCATAGATGACATATTTCAAACCTCCAGTCATCTCCTTTCCTGTGGCTATCGGAATTGTCGAGTATTGGTAGTAAACAGCCTCCCAGGTGGCTTAGAAATCAGGCTGACTCAAGCTCAGATACTTTAACACCCATTAACTTATTAGCATTACATTCCAATTGCTTCAAGAAAGATGTGTTTAAATTAGCATCAGCCCTTGAAGTTGCAACTTGATGCTTGGATGGAGTCAATCCGGTTGTAATGATGTTTTCATAGTTAACTGGACTGTCAAAAACAATGTGCTTTTAAAAATGGGATTTTTGTAGGCATCTTGTGAATATCTGTAGAGTGTATCTATATAAGTTGAATTGAGCCATATTTGGAATGTGAAAGGCCTAGGAGAGATGGTTTCTTGATCTAATTAATCATGGATGAATTGTTTATTCCCTTTGTCTCCATTTTCTCATATTAGAAATGAGATGTTTGTGGTGGTTTTTAGGTGCCATCGAATTGGTTCCGACTCACAGTGACACTATGCATAACAGAATGAAACACTGCCTGGTCCTGTGCCTTCCTCACACTTGTTATGTTTGAGTCCATTGTTACAGCCACTGTGTCATTCCATCTTATTGGGGGTCTTCCTCTTTTTTGTTGACCCTTCACTTTACTAAGCATAACATCCTTTTTTAAGCCCTGAATGACCCCTCACATCCTTTCTGGTGTTAACATTCAGTCAGTCAGCCCAGGTAGTATATGGTTAAGCTCTTGGCTACTAACCTAAAGGTTGGCATTTTGAACCCCCCATCCACAGGAGAAAATACCTGATGATCTCCTCCCATAAAGCTTTGGGAACTTTGTTGTTGTTGTTAAGTGTCATCAAGTCAGTTCTGGCCCATAGTGACCCTGTATAGGTTTTCTGAGTAGCAGTTGGTGAGTTTGAACTGCTGACCTTGAGAATCAAACTGACTTTGCAGTCTAGCGCATTAGCCCACAGCACCATACCAGGACTCTTGGGAATCTTCTAGGGCAGTTCTGTTCTGCACTGCAGGATTGCTGTGAGTTGGAATTGACTCTGAAGCAATGGGAATGAATCAGGTATTTTAATTTGAGGTCTGCACCCTCTCAAAACCCCTTGAGCTTGGATAATGTTGTTAGACCTCTATTGGTATTCTGACTCTGGTCTTGCTACACTGGGATGAAAGCATCTCACAGACGAAGAATGAGTCCTGTGTCAACCAGATGGCCTCAGAGGTGGGGTTGCAAGTTGGGAATGGGGTCTTCAGATTACTTGGTTCCACTTGAGTTGGCAATGCAGTGTTTAACTTTAATGATAAGAGTTCGGTATTCCATGTCCTGATTTTTTCATTGCAAAATAAAATACCACTTCATTTTACATGAGCAGATCTACCAACAATAATGCATTTCTTTACAAACATGAGCCCTATTACACATCTTAAGTCAGTTGCTCATAATTACGCTTCACCAACTCTACATAATACTTTAATTAAAACTAGGATAATTAAAATACAGTTTTAATGAACAATAAATTTTGAAATTGCCAAGCCTGTAATGTATTAGTGGATTCATACCTTTCCCTTTTCAGCTTCTAAATCTGTATCCACATTATGCTTTCAAATGACAATAATTATGGGCAAGAGGCATTTAAAAAATCTATTTAGAAGTATGTATTACTAAATAATATGTTTCTTTATAGCTGCTGTATACATCTGTGTATCCCCATGCACATAGTTGGTTATTTGCTGTTAAATATAATCCCCTTGAGAGGCAAGTTGCAAAAGTAGCACTGATCATCTTTCCCATGCACACTCTACTCAGCTGGTTACATTCATTCATCCAGTGGCCACATAGAACTCAGACTCAATACTCATAGTTAAGGGATTTATTACATTTAACAGGTTTCATTTCAGGGCCAGAAATGTGTAGGACACAGTTGTTCCTGTCAGGATAGCTTCTCATCTGACGTTCTACAGGCAGGCCTTTGTCCTGGTCTCTGGCCTGATCCAGCAATGTTACAGAGCTTTATTAAGGCTGCTGATAAATGCCTACAGGGCAGGCTACTCACCTGAAGGCTGAGCTCCAAGGTTCAGCAAACCTCGCTCTTCCAATTGCATCCCACTCTGCAAGCAAACCTCCTGCCCATAGTCACTCAGCTTTCCTTGCTCTGTGGACTAGGAAGCCCACCACTCTTTCTTGTCCTCCGGCTCTTGGTTCTGCTGCTGCTGCTCCTCAATCATTCCTTTAGCATCACAGAATTTTGTCTATAAGCTCAGAAGGCTCAATGCACAGGGATCTTGGGGTCCAGAGAATTTCCTCCTCTCTTGGCTCTTCTTCTTTGTTTATAGTAAAATCCTCCATTCCTGCTTCTGAGGTGGCTCATTGTATACACATTAGAGTTCCAAGGTTTTACAGTCACAATGACCTCTGTTAACCACTCACAACTGAATTGTATAATCCTGTGAACATCTTCTCCCGCATTCTCTTACCCAGGCGCAGGACGAACATGTTGTTTGGTGGGAGCTCAAAGATTAGGAGTAGAAAAGCCATATGAAGTAATTCACTGAACAAACAAAAACAAAAAACCTGTTGCCACCAAGTTGATTCCAACTCATAGCGACCGGATAGGACAGAGTAGAACTGCTCTCTAGGCTTCCTGATACTGTAAATATTAATGGGAGCAGACAGTCTCATCTTTCGTCTACAAAGTGGTTGGTGGATTTGAACCACCGGCCTTGTAATTAGCAACCCACTGCTTAAACCACATTGCCACCAAAGGTCCTTCCTTGAGGCTAAGGCACAGTTTATTCTTGTCTTTGAAAGTCTACTGAGTTAGTGCAGTTCTTGGTCTTGTTGTTGTTGTTAAGTATTTTCCAGTCGGTTCTGACTCATAGTAATCCTGTATATGGTTTTCAAGGAGTGCCTGGTGAGTTTGAACCAATGATCTTGAGATTCAAACCAGTCTTGCAGTCAGTGCTTATCCTATGCCACACCAGGACTCTCTCATACTAAGTGATTAGTGGTGGTTGGGTGAATGGCTAAGTAGTTCTTGAATGAATTGTGTTGTTAATTAGTGTCATTGAGTGATTTCAACTTGCAAAGACCCTGTCTAGGATTTCCAGGGAGTAGCTGGTGAGTTTGAACTGCTGATATTGTGGTTCAAATCGACCTCTTGGTCTAGTGTTTTATCCTACAGCACCAATGAATAAATAATAATACATGAAACCTTATTGAGATATATAATATGAAGCGAAGGACATTAAACTAGGATTCAGAAATTAGGATTTCAGTTCCTGCTTTGTCACTGAGTGACCTTGGGCAAATGATTTAACTTTTCCCGACAATGATGAAATAATGGAATGTGTATATGGCGCATACCGTGAGAGATGTGCGAACACTCTCTAACCTGTGTAGTGATGTCTAATGTAGTGATGTCATCATTACCGTGTCACCCCGCTCATCAGACTCTCCATAGTGCACATGAGAATGCGTTAGTATTCACAGCCCACTACTCGTCATCTCTTTTGGAACTCTAGATCTCTAGGCTGTTTATGCTTAGTGAATCTTCAGTCCTTGATTAGTGCCACCTTATGATACAGAACACAGGAAGATGCATCTTCTCTAGCCTCCCCTTTCTCTTCCTTCCTGCCCCAGTTTTATTGTCCTTGGGAAATGCAAGCCAGTCTTAGTATGAGCCGGGGTAATTACGAAGGCATAGTTACCTGTACAGCTGTTGTATAATGCAGCACACAGTCAAATGTATGTGAATTTTTATTAGCAGCTTTGGATTGTCAGCATCCATATTGCCCTCCTCCTCATTCAGGCCATTTGTTCTTTCGTCCATGGGTTCATTTAACAAGGACCTAATTGCATTGACCCACCACTTGTCTGGCAGTTTGTTGTACTGTGGAGGCTTGCATGTTGCCTCATATGCATGCAAAAGCTAGACAATGAATAAGGAAGACCAAAGAAGAATTCCTGCAGTTGAATGATGGTGTCAGTGAAGAATATTGAATATACCATGAATTGCCAGAAGAATGGACAAATCTATCTTGGGAGAAATACATCCAGAATACTTCTTAGAAGTGAGAGTGGCTAGATATCATCTCACGTACTTTGAACATATCATCTGGAGGGACCAGTCTCTGGAGAAGGACATCATGCTTCGTAGAGAGTTAGTGAAAAAGAGGAAGATTCTCAAGAAGATGGAGTGACACTGTGGTTAGTGACACTGTGGTTAGTGACACTGTGGTTAGTGACACTGTGGTTGTAACCAGTGAGCTCAAGCATGGCAATGATTGTGAGGAGGGCTCAGGATGGGGCAGTGGTAGATTCCAACTGCTGGCCGATGGTCAACAGCTTAGCTCATTATTTACTCTGCTACCAGGGCTAATATATATCATTTATTTCATTTTTGTTGTTGTTCAGAGCATACACAGCAACATACCAATTCCACAGTTTCTACATGTACAATTCAGTGACATAGGTTATGTTTCTGAGTCAGGCACCTCCTCGCACCCTCCATTTCTGAGTTCTTCCCTCATTAATATAAACTCACTGCCTCTAAGTTTCGTCACTGCTATTTCAAGTTGCTGTTGTCCATTTGATGCCACAGACATAAATCTTAAGAGAGCTCAGTGCTCCAGTCAGACACCCTTTACTAAGTAAGCAAAAGTATAGAGTTTGGTGCTTTGTTTATTTTTCTATAATCTCTTTATTTTTTATTTATTAATTTTACCTGTTTACCCCTTTGTTTGTTTGTGGTGGTCTGGGTGAAAGTTTGCAGAGCACATTCATTCTCCTGTCTGGTGAGTTGTATGAATGCTGTGGACATTGTGCATCTCAGCTTGAAGGTCCCCTGGGTAGTTGGCCTCTGTCCTTGGTTGTCCATGACCCAGGTGACCCAGGGTGAGGCCTGCCCACCTTGCAGGTCTTCCTTTGTGAGGGCAGAGGAGTGTTTTGTGAATGATGTGTACAGTGTGGACACATTTGTCTGGAGGGCTTTTTCGTGACTGCAACCAGATCTGACCAAGGTCTAGCGAGATCCAGTCCGTGGAAGACTTCCATTGCAGAAGGTAGCTCTCAGCATCCCAGCTTTCATCTGTGGGTGGAGCCTTTTACTCCATTCTTCAGCACTGTGCGGGACTTTGTGGACAAAAAGAGAGAGGGCTCTGGCTCTCCAGGACCCCAGGCTAGAGAGTGGATGGTAGCCTCCTCAGATAGTGATTCTCTGTCTGTGGTCTTTTTGTTCCTATTGACAACAGCTTTATTGAAGCGTGATACCATAAAACTCACTTTACCTTTTGAAAGTGTAACACTCAAAGGTCTTTAGTATCTTCTTATAGAGTGGCACAACCATAGCCACTATGCAATTTTAGTACATTTCCTTTACCCCCAAAAGAAGCCCTATATCCATCAGCGATAACACCCAGCCCATTTCTTCCCCTTAGCCCCCAGGAAGCTTGGAATCTACTTTTTGTCTCTCTGGGTTTATCTTTTCTGGGCATTTCATGTAAATGGAAGAACACAGGATGTGGTCTGCTAACACCTCATACAATGTTTATTCATTTGTTCTCCTCTCTTTTCTTGTTGCCTTTGACTGGTCATCATTAAATACTCCATTAGTACCTTTTTTGTGGGGCCATTTTCCTAAGCTAAGTTCTGTGGGAACAAAGAAAAGGCATCCCTTTATTCCTGGAACAAATATTCACCAGATGCCTCCTGAGTACCAGGCACTCTGGTGGGGTGGGCACCGGTGCGGTGACAGTCTCGTAAGAACACCCAGACAAAAACCAAGCAAGTGAGCAGATATGCAAACATTCATTACACACTGCAAAAGTGGGCTGAAAATAACAAACCAGGTAAGGAGCTATGGGAAAAGATCCAGTGGTGAGAGAAGCCCTCCGTGTGGCTGTAACATCTGCCCTCCCATCTGAAGAAGGAGGCGCTGGAGATCAGAAGAAATGCGGCAGATAGTTTGGGTGTGGGTCTTTCCAAAGAAACATAGTGCAGGAGAGCGTGGGACATTCTAGTGCAGGTGTTGCTGAGGAAACACTGTGAGGGAGACCTTAGAGCATTCTGGGTGCAGGTCTTGTCAAGGAAACACCGTGCACAAGGGAGAGCTTGGGGAGGTCTCAGACCTGGAAGGAAGCCAGCATGATGATGGAGAAGAGGGATCTAGAACAAGGCTAGAAGGGCCAGATCCTGCAGGCTTTGCTCATGGCGAGAAAGTAGACCTTAGTCTAGCAGAAACACAGAAGGGTCCCATGAGCTGACTCACTCTGGAAAATGGATTACCCATCCAGTCCCTCTGTTCCATAACCAAGATCAGCGGTAGAAAGGACAGAGTAGAAAGAGCTGCTGCTGTCAGCTCTACAGAAGCAGACTGCTTCCCATGGAGTGGTTGCTGGGCTCAAACTGCCAACCTTTCAGTTGGCAGCTGAGTGCTTAAGCATAACACCATCACAGGTCCCTGGAAGAATGGATTGTTGTTAGATGTCAAATGATCTAATCGGTGTCTTGCACCATCCTCACAACTGTTATGTTTGATTGCATTGCTGCTGCCACTGGGTCAGTCCATATCTTTGGGGTCTTCCCTCTTATTCTCTGACCCTCCACTTCACCAAGCATGATGTCCTTCTCCAGTGACTGGTCCCTCTTGAGAACATGTCCTACGTATGAGAGATAAAGTGTCACCATCCTGGCTTCTAAGGAGCATTCTGGCTTTACTTCTTCCAACACAGATTTGTTCGCTCTTCCGGCAGTCCATGGTTCTTTCAGTATTCTTCGCCAACACCAGGACTCAAATGCATTGATTTTTCTGTGTTCTTCCTAATTCACCATCCATATTTCGCATGCGTAGGAGGTGATTGGAAATGGAGAGTGAATAGGGAGGGACAAAATGAACAGAGAGAAAACACTTCAGGAGCTTTTGTAGGTGTTCTGACAGAAGGTGCTTGTGCAGAAAACTGGACGAATTAAAGGAGCTCTGAGAGCATAGTTGTTGAGTTGGGCTGCTAATCTCAAGGCCAGCTGTTCTGTGGGAGAAAGATGAGGCTGTCTGCTCCTGTAAGGATTTACCGCCTCAGAAATCCCTATGCAGAATCAAAATCGACTCCACAGAACACCACCATCATGAATAGTACAACTGACAGGACTTATCAATACACTAGGTATACCAGGGGTCTTCAGAAAGTTCATGGAAAAATTCAAGTATCTTTTCATTCCATTTCTCTATGACCTTTTTGAAATCTGTCATAGTGGAATCTTGTTTGTGATTTGTGTTCACTGAAAAGATGACGCCTGCATAGAGAATGGTGTAAAACAAATCCAGCTGTGGGCATGGGAAGTTTGACAAGCTTGCAAGTAATCTAGCTGAGTATCAGCTAGACTGTGGGGGACAGACAGACCTCAAGAGATTGTACTCCCACAGTGATATCGCTAATGACAATAATGTCAGTCACACACTTTTTTTTTGTTTGTTTCCCCGGGCATATGAAAGTTTTTCTGATACTATGGAGACTCCACGGCACATAACAACAACAACAACAACAACAAAAATGGATTCCTGATGTAGCGCTTCAGGTTAATGTGCAGGATTGCAAAGTCAGTTTAAACTACCAGGTCAGTGGTTCAAACTCAACAGCCATTCCTCCGAAACCCTACATAGGGTCACTATGAATCGGAACTGACTCAATGGCACTTCACAACATCAACATGGAAGTGTAGTGGTTACATGTTGGGCTACTAACCGCAAAGTCAGCAGCTCGAACCTGCCAGTCACTTCACAGGAGAAAGAAGAGGCATCCTGTTCTCATGAAGATTCATAGCCTCAGAAATTCTAAACAGGGTCAAGATGAGTGGGAACTGACAGCACACCACCACCATACTGTAATGAAAGAGCCCTTGTGGCTCTATAGGCTAAGCAAGTCTACTGATAACCACAGGTTGGTGGTCCTAGATCCACCACTGCGTGAGAAAGATGAGGCTTTTTGCTCCCTTAAAGATTTACAGTCTCAAAATCCTATATAGGATGGCTATGAATCACAATAGACTCAGTGGCATTAGGTTTGGTGTTTTGGTTTTACTAGTGTAAATATAACTTTTATCTGCACTGGAAAACCAAAAATATATGTGGCTCACTTGTTTGCCATCTTCTTTTTATTGTGGTGATCTGGAATCAAACCCATAGTATCTCCAAAGTATGCCTCTTTATACTAGCCTATTAAAGGAGTGCTGGTGGAGTGATAGTTTAGGCATTGGACAAAAAGATGAGATTGTGCCCATAAGATTTACTACCTCAGTAACCTTGCATAGGGTCGATATGAGTCAAAATCAGCTTGAAGGCAGTGTGTTTAGTTTGGAATTTGGTAGTGTATTAAATATGCAATACCATTGTGAAACAGTCTGAAATATTGGTTGGAAGACCAACCCGGGCACAGAGACATGACATGAGCACACACAGTTGGGAAAATAGCATCAGTAGACTTGCTCGACATGGGGTTGACACCTTCCATTTCTAAAAAACACAATCTTTGTGGAATGTAAGAAATTAAAGCACAATTGAACAATATAGACCTGTGCAAGCAAGGATCGAGCCCCCAGGAATGATCTGGGAAAGGATACAACAGTGGGACTCATCATCCCACAAGGTGGTATTGAAAACCACAGGCATGGATGACAGAGAGAGGTTATAGAGACAGAGAAAGAAAGAAGTGGATTCTGAGGCTCTCCAGCACATTCCCAAGGTGGGAAATTAAGATGCCCACAAGAAGACAGAGGCAGCACTGCTCAGAAAGGAGGACACAGCCTGGAGAGCAGGACAGGACAGCATCTCCAAGAAGAGGACCTGATACCTCACTCCAGCCCAGAAAATGCTGAACCAATAGGGCTTTCATTCCAGTATAAGACAAGAGAAAAGATGCAATCCACAAAGTGTAGGGAAGAGACTGGGAGAGGTGAGGGGCAGAAGGCAAGTGAGGTGGAGGGAGTGATAGGAAGAACACTCTGATCCCTTTCTGGGAAATCCTCACATATCATGCAAGCAGGACCCCCACTATCTGGTGGAGAAGCCCTATTTCAGTCTCCACCGGAGACATCCATTAGAAGACGCTCTGTGGGGAACAAAAGTGCTATGGACAGATTAGGAAGTTTGGGATCAAAAAACCCTAACAGCACTCGTCTTTGCTTCCTCCAGGATAATTTATCTTCTGGTTTTAATGCTTGGTCTTTATCATAGCTTGACTGAATTGTATGGCTTTACCTTGGAAGGTTGTAAATGGGGAGGTATCCTGAGAACTTATTTATCTTTGGGATCATGAATCTTTCCTCTTCAGTCTACACTTGCCCATTCATTACCAGATGGGATAAATTATTGTATCTGAGAGATGATTGATGCCCTTAAGGCTAAATGTTTATGCAATGTTGACACTGTTTTTATGGTCAGAGTCTACAGTTGAATGAATGAAGCAATTTGGACAACTACCTCTGGAGGAGTTTTTTGATATTTATAAATTGGCCAACATAAAGTCTACCTATGTTCATGGTAATAGTCACAGCTACCTTTCTTGGTGTGAAATCGCTGGGACACCATTATTATTACTTTAAAGATCTCTATCACCATTTTCTTGTGCTTTGTTGAGCATAGTATTCCACAACGAAAACCTACATCGTGCCAAGGATGTTGGTCAACAGATTCACCATGAATAATTTCATAAACATTTTTTAGTTCTTTTCTACTTTTGATGGTTGATATGTAGAGAAATCATTATCTGGCTTGAAGTTTCTCTGTATGAGTTAACATTATGAATTGTAGTTAAATGTAAGAATTTTGTCTATGGAAATGAATGCACGATAGGGCTTGTATTAATTAGAGTGAGGGAACTGATGGTTTGATTACCTGCCTTTGGCTTATCTCCCTCTTATCATTTGTTGTGAGAATACCTAGCTGTTTGGTGCCTGGCATTCATCTCACACACTCTTACGTGAATTTAAATATATTGCAAATGCCCTGGATAAGATTTAGTCCTCTCTTTGATCTAATGGTGAAAAATATAAGGAATTATGGCAGTGATGGGGTTTTTGAAAAGTAACTATTGATTAAAATGGGATTTTCAAAATACTTGGTGGAGAATGTCCTTGGTTGACCATTTTGTACTAGCTTACTGGTCTTCTTAACATAAGTCATTGTGAGGTGTTGTTGAGTATGTTCTGAATCATAAGTAAACCAGGGCACAACAAAATGAAACACTGCCCAATCCTATGCCATCCTCACAGTTGTTAGACTTGAGCCCATTGCTGCTGCCTCTGTGTCAACCCATTTCCTTGGGGGTCTTCTTCTTTTTCACTGACCCTCCACTTTTGTAAGCATGTTTTCTTTATCCAGGGACTGGTCCCTCCACATAATATGTTTGAAGTATGTGAGATGAAGTCTTACCATACTGGCTTTTAAGGAGCACTCTGGCTGTACTTCTAACAACACAGATTTGTTTGTTCTTCTAGCAGTCCATGGTACTGTTAATATTCTTCTCCAGCATCATAATTCAAAAGATGAAGCTATTGTAGATACCATGGCTTGGATCAGGCACACCTTAGTCTTCAAGCTAGTGTATTTGCTCTTGAACACTTTAATGAAGTTTTGTGCAGCAGATTTGCCTAATGCAATCTGTCATTTGATTACTTTGATTTCAGGGGAAAGAATAAGAGAAACAAGCAATATAGATGGTGATTAAGAATGTGAACTCTGAAATCAGACTGCATGGATTCAAATCCTGGTTCTATTCTTCAATAGTTTTGTGTCCATTGGCAAGTTACTCAACCCCTCCATACTTGAGTATCCTCTTCTGTGAAGATACTACAGTAATGGCAGTGCTTCATAGGATTGCTGCAAGGATGGTTGCAGTATTGTTGTTAGGTGCCAATAAGGGGATATCGACTCAGAGCAACTCTATACACAACAGAACAAAACAATTTCTGGTCCTGCACCAACCTCACAATCGTTGCTACGCTTGAGCCCCTTGCTGCTGTCACTGTACCAATCCACCTTGTTGAAAGTCTTCCTCTTTTTCTCTGACCTTCCACTTTACCAAACATGATATCCTTCTCCAGGGACAGATCCCTCTTGATTACATGTCTGAAGTATGAGAGATGAAGTCTGCCCATCCTGGCTTCCAAAGCGTATTCTGTACTTCTTCTAACACAGATTGTTTTGTTCTTCTGGCAGTCCATAGTATTCAGTATTCTCCTCCAATACCATAAATCAAATGCATCAACTCTTCTATGATCCTTCTTATTCATTTTCCAACTTTCGCATGCATATGAGGTTATTGAAAATACCATGACTTGGGTTAGGCACACCTTAGTCCTCAAACTGACATCTTTGCTCTGCAACACTTTAAAGAGGTCTTATGCAGCAGACTTGCCTAATGCAATACATTGTTTGATTTATTAACTGCTACTTCCATGAGTTTTGATGGTTGATCTGAGCAAATTGAAGTTTTTTGACAACTTCAATCTTTTCTCCATTGATAAGAATGTTATTTATTGGTCCAGTGGTAAGGGTTTTTGTTTTCTTTACATTGAGATGCAACCCATACTGAAGGCTGTGGTCTTTGATCTTCATCAGTAAGTATTTTAAGTCCTCTTGGCTTTCAGCAAGCAAGGTTGTATCATCTGCATATTACAAGTTGTTAATGAGTCTTCCTCCAATCCTGATACCATGTTCTTCTTCATATAATCCTGTTTCTCAGATTATGTGCTCAGCATGCAGATTGATTAAATATGGTAGAAGAATACAACCCTGTTGCACACCTTTCTTAATTTTAAACCATTCAGTGTTCCCTTGTTCTGTTCAGACAAGTGCCTTTTGGTCTATGTACAGGTTCTTCATGAGCACAATCAAGTTTTGACAACATTATCCACAATGTTATCCATAGCTTGTCATGATCCATACAATCAAACACCTTTCTTTGTGTAGTCCATAAAACACAGGTAAACATCTTTCTGGTATTCTTTGCTTTCAACTGATATCCATCTGACATCAGCAATGATATCCCTCATTTCACATCCTTGTCTGAATCCAGCTTAAGCCTTTGGCAGCTCTCTGACTATGAACAGTTGCAGCCATTTTTAAATTAATGGCCTGTGTGGTGGTTAAGTGCCGTGGAGTCGGTTCCAACTCATAGGGACTCTGTACAGGGTTTCCGAGGCTGTAAATCTTTACAGGAGCAGAAAGCCTCATCTTTCTCCCTTGGAACAGCTGGTAGTTTTGAACTGGTGACCTTGTGGTTCGCAGCCCGATTTGTAACCACTACTCTACCAGAGCTCCTTAATGGCCTGTGTAAGCAACTATAAATTTGAAGGAGTGTCTAGACCAGTACCAGTCACAATGTTCCATAGAAACAAGGGTGGGGAGATTTTGTTTTGCGTACTTTGGACATGTTGTCAGGAAGAACCAGTTTCTGGAAAAGAACATCATGCTTGGTAATGTGGAGGTCACCAAAGGAGAAAAAGACCCTCAATGAGATGGATTGACACAGTGCCTGCCACCCTGGGCTCAAACAGTGCAACAACTGTGAGGACAGTGTAGGACCCAACTCAAAGGCACCTAACAACAAGACTAGTATCTGGATCACAGTAAGAACATCCTAATAGTTTTGTTGTTCTTGTTAAGTGCCATCCAGTTGGTTCTGACACATTTCAATGGAGCAGCTGATGAGCTTGAACTGCCGACCTTGTAGTTGAAACCAACTTTGCCGTCTAGCGCATTAACCCACAGCACCACACCAGAAGTCCTCATAATAGTAGTTATTAATATTAAGGAGCCCTAGTGGTAAGCATTGGGCTCCTAACCACAGGCTGGCGGGTAAGCCCCACCAATTTTACATGGGAGAAGGAGGAGGCTGTCTGCTCCTGTAAACCATTTATAGGGCTGTTATGAATTGGAAGGATTCCTGGTGTTGCGCTGTAGGATAAGCACTGGACTGCTAACCTCAATGTTGGCAATTCAAACCCACCAGCAGTTCCTTGGAAACTCTCTACACAGGCTCACTATGAGTTGGAACCAAATTCATGTCACTTAACAACAACATGATGGTGGTGGTGTGCTGAGGAGTTGGTTCGGACTCTAGCGACCCTTCATAGTGTTTCTAAGGCTATAAATCTTTATGGGAGCAGAAAGCCTCATTTTTCTCCCATAGAACAGCTGGTAGTTTCGAACTGCTGACCTTGAGGTTAGCAGCCCGACTCATTACCAGTTGTTGCTGTTGTTGTTAAGTGCCTTCGAGTCGGTTTTGACCCTGTACAGGGTTTCCGAGGCTGTAAATCTTTACGGGAGCAGAACGCCTCATCTTTCTCCCATGGAGGGACTGGTAGTTTCGAACTGCTGACCTTAAGGTTCGTAGCCCAATTCCTAACCACTGCGCTACCAGTAGACTACCAGAAATCCATAACAACAACATGAGTTGTAATCAATTCAATGTTTCTCTCATTATTATTATTACTCATTTCTAGGGTTCCTGGTTGTTATTCTTTCTGTGTTCGCTCCCTTTAAAGTCAATTTTGCAAAGTCAAATGGCACTGCATATTCCTGATTGTTTTCATATTCTCTAGAGACATGAGGAGTGTCTCCTTAATCCTTCATGTAAACAAAACTCCTAGTGCTCAATTGTTGTTGTTACATGCAGTTGAGTTGGATCCGACTCATAGCAACCATGTATTGGGTTTCTGACATTTTTTAAATCTTCATGGGAGCAGATAGCCTTATCTTTCTTCCTTGGAGTGTCTGACATGCTTGAACTATGTATCTTGAGGTTCACAGTCCAGTGCTTATTGTATGGATCAAGGCACACCCAAGTTCTAAATAGTAGAAAGTAAAATGTAACTAATGAAACATTAGCAAGGGGTGGTCCTATGGGCTGCACAGAAGCTGAGTCAGGTAGGTTTTAAGGTATGATGGGAACATGTTGTGATACTCATCAAAAAGACATCCTGGTTGGGCACAGAACCTATCAAGCACTAGCACTGTCCACAATGTGAAGCTTGGCGAGAGGGTACATCTGCTCCCAGCCCCTTTTAGTGGCCTGACGCATTACTGACCCACTGCTGCACTCAGCTCTTTACGACTCTGCTGATGCATTTTCAGACCTTCTTGTAGCAAGACACCAGGTTCCAGACTTTCTTGAGGCTGTCATGCCCCGACTTCAGGACTGGAAATGTAGTCTTTTCACTAAAAGCACATCACCACCAACTTTATAGGCTCCTTAGGTGTCCTTGTATGAATCTCACAGGTGATTAGTATTGTTAATATGTATTTTAAATGATATACTTGTATATGTAAACCGTTTACTTATTCTGTATCTGTCTCCCTGTCTGTCTACCTACCTCCCTACTTTATTAGTCTCATTATCTTTCTATCTGTGTCCCTCCCACCCTCCCTCTGTACTCTGTCTATCCATCCATCCATCATCTATGTATCTGTCTACTTACTACCTACTCTATGTCAGTCTGTCTCACTCCCTACCCAAGTACTGTATGTGTGTATATATCATCTATATAGCTACCTACTCTACCTGCCTGTCTATCTATCTATAATTTGTCTCTGTATCTGTGTATCATCAATCTAGCTATCTATATATGTACTTACCTACTTGGCACTGTAGGAGCAGCACTGGACTGCAAACCACAAGGTTAGCAGTTCAAACCCATCAGCAGCTCCTTAGAAACCTTACACAGGGTTGCTATGCATCAGAATCGTCTCAACAGCACTGAACAACAACAACCTACCTACTTTATTTATCTTTCTATATGTCCCTCCTTCCCTCCTTCCCTTCTTCCCTCCCTCCCTCCATCCATACATCCATACATCCTCTACCTACTTATTTACATTAGATATCTAGTACCCGTATTAGACCTCATTCTGAATACTGAAGGAATACATAGCTAGATTTTTATTTCAGTGAAACTGAAGAAATTTGCCGCATGTGTTCATGTTTTTGTGTCTATCACATTGGAGAAAGTCTTCACTTCTTGTCTTTGAGGTGAGAAAATCTTTTGCAGATGATGTTTAGAGTAAAATTTGAGTCCTGGTATGGCACTGTGGGCTAATGCACTGGTTTTCAAGGTTGGTTTGAACCACAAAGTTGGCAGTTCAAGATCACCACCTGCTCCTCAGAAATCCTATACAGGATCACTATGAGTCAGAACCAACTCGATGGCATTTAACAACAACACAACATCATAGATCAGAGAGACAAACATCTAGGCTTCTGTTTTTAAATTAGGTATTTTTAGGTAGCTTGTACAAAAGTGAAAACTTGTTTCATATATACTGGTTTTCCCTGTTGGAGTTTTCACTAAATCTAACAGTTACCCTCACCCCCACCCCCCTGCCACTGCTGGCAAATCTATTCTGACTCATAGCAACCCTATTGAACAGCATACATCTTTCACCACAGGGGTTCCAAGGTTGCAGTCTTTATGGGAGCAGGCAGCCTCAGCTTTCTCATGTGGAGCAGCTGGTGGGTTTGAAGTGCCGACCTATGGTTAGCAGTCCAGTGCTTAGCCCACTGAGTCACCATTCTGGGAGGGAAGGTGAATTTGCACTTGTGACATATCTATTTATTTATTTTTCATGTCTTCTTGATTGGAGACGTTCTCATGATTTAAGGAGCCTGGTGGCACAATGACCAAAAGGTCAGCACTTTTGAACTCACCAGCCACTGCTCCATGGGAGACAGCTGTGGCCGTCTGCTCCCAAAAAGATTTACAGCCTTGGAAATGCTAAGGGACATTTCTCCTCTGCCTCCCAGGTCACTGTGGGGCAGCATCTCAGTGGCAGTGGGTGTGGTTTCTCATGGTTTGTTTACTCACTGTGACATCCTTGTACAGCACAGCCTTGGTGAGTTGAGAAAATAAAGATAATGTTTAGCCCTTGTGACTAGAAAGAGAGCTTATGTGAGAGGTTGTTAGGATAATAAACACAGTCTGGTTTAATCTGGATTGCCCCAGGGCTAGCAGGAACATCCTGCTTTCACCGACCCCCCTCAGTGTCCGGGCCAACAGAGATGGTTGGCCACATTGCTTGCTCATGCCTGTGCTGATTCTGATATTTGCTGTATTCTATTTCTCTCTTCCCCGTACTAATGTCTAAGGGTCTACATCTATAAGGAGGCATGGGAGGCAGAAAAATAAATCCATGCTTAGTTAGCTCTCCTGTAAATGATAAGCAAGCCAGAAATGTTGTATACAACAGAATTTAGTTTATTTTCCTTTGTAGCAAATCTGTGTCAGTTTAGAAAGAATTTAGCTCCTATAGGATGTCCTTGTTCTTGTTGTTGTTGGGGGCCACTGAGTCGATTTTCAGCTCCAAGTGTCAGAACAGAACTTCCTCTTAGGGGTTTTCCAAGCTGTTATCTTTATAGAAGGAGTACTGGTGGTTCTGTGGGTTAAGCATTAGACTGCTAAGCGAAAGGCCAGTGGTTTAAGCCCACCAGCTGCTCTGTGGGAGAAAGATGAGGCTGTTTCTGTAAAGACTACAGTTTTGGCAATTACGGGGTTACTCTCAGTCAGACTTCAATCACCCGTAGCAGATTAATCTTTACAGGAGCAGATTACTAGTCTTTATTTTGTGGAACCACTAGCTGGATTCAATCTGCTGTCCTTGTAGTTAGCAGTCGAATGCTTCACTGTTGTGCTACTAGAGCCCAATTAAGAAAAAACTTTGTTGTTGTGGTTGTATACCACCCAGTTTGTTGTGGTTGTATACCACCCGGATTCAGCGCACCTCTGCAGGGTTTCCAAGGCTGCAAATCATTATGGGCACAGAAAACCTCTTTGCCTTGCGGTGCTGCTGATGAGTTGTGAATTTGAGAAGAAACATAGCCACAAGATAGTCCCTGCTCCCAGCATCTCATTGTAGTCATACAAGACCTTTTTACAAGCGTCTTCACTAACAGCATCCAAAGCTTGTTGAAACATACATACCTGTGGAAATCCACTCAGTGAGCATTTCAGGTTGCCACGGGGAAACATTTTTCTCTCTTGACAAAAGCACCCATGTCCTCAAGGAAGTGTAAAATAGAAGGCAGGTCAGAGGGGCCAGCATGAAGCTTCCATGGGATGTGGTTAGGGGCACCAAAGGCTGTAATGAGAATCACCGCAGCATAGGGCAACTACAGCCCAAATGTCATTGCGTTGCGAAGGAGAATAATGAGAAAATGTACTGTGTGTGCTCTGACCCCACCTGGACCTTCTCGGATGGTCACCTCCAAGGTTTTTCTGTTGTGCTTATACATTTGAAAACCACAAGTGCTTTGATGGCACATTTGGTATGCAAGGCTCTCATCATACCAAAGGGTTCATGAATTCTTGCCACTTGGCATTTGGTATGTGACTCTCAAACTAAGAAACACTGCCTCCTAGAGACACAAAACAAAAGTTGCTTTCATGTCATCACATTTGAGAAAGATGCAGTGACTTAAAGGACACATTCATTGTCAGGAAGAACCACTGTGGCATGTCTCCACAGCACATTGCTTAGAACATATGTAACTTGAAACAGGTTCTTTAAGGAACTCAAAATTTCTTGAGTTTGCATGAAAATGGAGGAATACATTCATTAGTGATTTCAGTTTCTAAGGAAGAATGGACTTCTCCAAGTCTGTGAAAACTTGTGGGTGATGTTCGAGAATTAGAATTGTGGTATTAGTAAGTGATAGATAGAATGTGGGTTTCCCAAGCCTATGCACGCTTGTGGCCAATCCTTACACATATCCCATGTGTGATTTCCACAGATGTTCTCCCAACATGTGTCTTGGATAGGAAGAGACACATTCCGTGTCCCCAACCAGTCACTTACCTCAACCCATCTTAGCGTGATGCCTGTCCTTATTCTCTCGTGCTGCAGTAACAGAAATACCACAAGTCTATGGCTTCACCAACCAGAAATTTATTCTCTCACCACTTAAGATGTTTTATGTCCAAATTCTCTCTTTGTCCGCTCTTGAGAAAGGTCTTTGTCTCCTTTCATCATCTATATATAGATCTATCATTCCTTGTTGATCTCCATGTGTCTTGGCATCAGTCTTCCCTGGGTCTAGGAGCTTCACTGGGCAGGACCCCAGGTCCCAAGGATACACTCACTCTGTTCTTTTTTCTTGGTGGCAGTAGATCACTCCTTCTTTGCTCATGTCTCTCTCCTTTATCTTTTGTAAGATAGAAGGTGTTACAGGCCACACCCTTGAGAATCTCCCAGACATTGGATCAGGGTCTTGGTGGGATTAATGGTGGTGTATCTCAAACCCTGGAGTCCTGATATGGTGCTATAGGATAAGCACTGGACCAAAAGGTCAGTTTGAACTGCAAGGTGAGCAGTTCAAACTCACCAGCTCCTCCTTGGAAACCCTATACAGGGTCATTATGAGTCAGAACCCACTCAATGGCACTTAACAACAACATCCCAGATCCTTTACAGAGTTGCTATGTGTGGGAACCAACTCAAAGATACTTAACAACAAAACCCCATCCTTAATCCTTTTACTGGTTTATCATCTTAGATCACATCATGGGGGATTATCACTTAACTGCCAAACTAGTGAGAATCATGGTCCAGTCCCACTGATGCATATTTTGGGGGGCAGGGGTGAGGGGTGGGGTTGTGGTGAGGGAGGTAAGCACAATTAAATCCATTTCAATGCCTCAAAGAAATACCAGTTGTCATTGAGTCCATTCTGACTCATGGGGACCCCATGTGGGGCAGATTAGAAGATTAGAACTGCTCCTTGGCATTTTGGAAGCACACCAGGAGACCTTTTTTCCCAGGTACCTCTGGGTTAGCAGAACCACCAGTTAAAGCAAGTATTGGCCTGTGTGTACCACTAAGGGCTTTGGCTGAATTCGTAGCTAAAAAAACACAAACTCAATGTCATTGAGTCAATTCCAGCTCATAGCAACCCGACATAGGGTTTCCAAGGCTGTAAATCTTTCTGGGGACAGATAGCTTCATTTTTCTCCCGAGAAGCAGCTAGTGGGTTTAAGCCGCCGTCTTTGTGGATTACAGCTCACAGCGCCACCAGTGTTCCTTTCCTTAAGGACAGACACCATTTCGGACTGTTTTCCCAGACCCTAACATAGTGCCTGATGTGTGGGGGCCATCAGTATTTGTTTGTATGAATTGATTGATGCATAATAACTAATTTTGTTTTCATGATTATCTGTTAAGTGTATTTGTGGAAATTTAAGAAAGGAAAAAAAAAATCGGAGTGTATTTTAATGATGTCGGTTGAAAGGTGAACTGATTTATTCCTGAGTGGTCTCAGGTGTTGCAGGATGGAAATGAGGCAGAAATGCCTGCCCATATCCTTGCCTGATCTTCTGATGCAAGTCAACGGTGGTGCTGGCTGCTGGCATCGGAATTGAAGTGGGTTTTTAATTTACTTTTCTTTTGAAGGACTTGTGCTTTGTTGGGAGCCTCTTATAGTTTGGGAAATTTTATGATAGGGTTTTGTGTTTTTTTTCCATTAAGTGTGCTCCTAGAAGGAAAATAAATGATAAGAGAAATAAAAATCTCGCTGAATTATGTAACATGCCATTTTTAAAATGCATACTTTATGTACCTTGCCTGACTGTTGTGTTCTAACCTCAGGTAAATTCTCATTTGAGAATTTCTTGCAGTTATATAATGTGTTCAAATGTAATTCTTTTGTAACTATGTTGCTGTGTACTGTCCAGTGAATTCTGACTCATAGTAACAATGGGAACTGCTTCAGCGTGTTCCAAGACTATATTCTTTATGGGAGCAAACTGCCACATCTTTCTCCCATAGAATGGCTTTTCTATTAGCAGCAGAGCGCTTGACCACTGCACTACCAGAGTTCCTTTACAGTAATATTCAAACCCCAAACCCAAGCCATCGAGTCAATTTTCCCTCAAAATGACCCTGTTTAGGGTTTCTGAGATTGTAAATTTTTACCAGGAACATTGGAGGGGGGGACAATAAACGTGCAGTGTGTTAATTGCTCATAATGCCCATTTGTAACACCCATGTCTAAGTCTTTGTTTCTCTTTCAGCATTTCTAATTTTCAGCAGACATCTTATCAAATAAACTAGTCATCTTAAATTCACTATTTTGAAATCTTTTTCTCCCCCAAATCTTTTTCTTCATCCATGTTCCTGTGTCAACTAGTGTTACCAATATTTTTAAAGTTACAAAAGGTTTTAAGCTGGAGTCTTCATTTCTCAGTCTCTTTACACACTTTCCATTAACGATCAATTCTATATCATCTCTGTTTGCATGGGATGTTGTTGCTATTAGGTGCCATTGAGTAGGTTCCAGACTTATAGCGACCCTGTGCACAACAGAACAAAACACTGCCAATCCTCACAATTGTTACATCCATTGCTGTAAGCCCACTGCTGCTGCCACCGTGGCAGTCCATCTCATTGGGGATCGTCCTCTTTTTCACCAGTCCTCCACTTTACATAAAACAGAAGTGTAGAGAATGCAAAATGATTCTAACACAGATTCCTGTGTCATCCCTCCCTTCTAATGTGGAGTACAACCCCAAAGTACCCTCCAACCTGTTTTCAGTCCCACCCCATTCCTTTACCCCAGAGGATAGAAGTTTTTATGGCAGCTACTTGCTTTTCTTTTAAGCTTTTCTGCCTATGTAGTTTGCTTATTTGGGGGTTGCATCCTAATGGAATAAAATAGAATATATTCTTTAATGCTGTACTCTTTTAGTTCAACATTCCAAGATCTATCCATGTTGCTGTTTGTAACTCTAACTGTATTTTGTTCATTTTCATTGTTTGTAACTGTAACCGTATTTTGTTCTTATCCATTGTTTCTAACTGTATTTTGTTCATATCCCTTGCTGTATAGTTTTCCATTATATGAATATGCTCCAGATAATAGATTCTGTGCTAAGTAGATCTTTTGTCTATTTTTTCAAGTAGGATATCCATCTTTTTCATACTAATTTTTAGGGGTTCTTTATAGAACTGGCTACACATTCTTTGATTCTTATATTGACTTCTTGATGGTGGTGCTTTTTGATGAGGAAAAGGTGAATGTAGTGTCATTATGTTGTGACATTGTAAGATAAGCACTGGATCACAGGTCGTTTTGAACTGCTGGGGCAGCAGTGCAATGTCACTTGCTGCTCCTCGGAAACCCTGTACAAGGTCGCTATGAGTTGGAACCAATTCAACAGCACTTAACAACCGCGAGTGTTGCTAAAGTCATCAGTCTGTTCCCTTTATGGTTAGTGCTTTTTCAGTCCCATTTAAGATTTCTTTCTGTATCATGTTGTCATGGTGATATTCTCTTAAATAATTTCTGAAAAACATATGGTTTTACCTTTCTGTTTGGGTCCCTAACAGATATACTATTGATTTTTATCTCGGGGGGGTGGGGGTGGGGCGGAATCCTGTATATTCTTCTTTCTCTGACCTCTGTGTCCCTTTCTGTCTATGCCTATTGACATATTTATGTCTCGGTTAGCTGGCAGCTGCCTATTAATTATCTTCCTGCTTTCATCTTCCAATTCATGCTCCATTTTTACTCCTTTATGTTAATTTTGCTAATGGATCACTCTGATTGTTCAAGAAGACATCAGACAGATTGTAGAAAAATTGAATGAAGAGATAATGGAATTTTTCCATGACTTTTGGAAGCCTCTTTGTATATTGAATCTACTTATCTCACTGAAGATAAAGTTTTGACCATTTTGGTGGTATTTAAGTTGTTAGTTGCCGTTGAGTATTCAGGGGATCCACTATCAACACTCATGGAAGCAGCAGTCAAGAAATTAAATGGCATATTGTATTAGGCAAATCTGCAGCAGAAGACTTCTTTAAAGTATTCAAGAGCAAGGATGTCAGTTTGAGGACTAAAATGTGCTAGACCCAAGTCATGGTATTTTCAATTGCCTCATATACATGTGAAAGTTGGACAGTGGATAAGGAAGACCATTGAAGAATTGATATATTTTGATGATGGTTTTGGAGAAGAATATTAAAAGTACCATGGACTGCTGAAAGAACAAACAAATCTATGTTGTAAGAAGTACAATCAGAGTGCTCCTTAGAAGCCAGGATGGTGAAACTTCATCTCTCATAAACAGAGAGAGAGTGATTGAGTCCTGGTGTGGCGCTGTGGGCTAGTGCATCAGACTGCAAAGTCATTTGAACCGCAAGGTTGGTGGTTCAAGCTCACCAGCTGCTCCTTGGAAACCCTATACAGGGTCAATATGGGTCAGAATTGACTCAATGGCACTCAATAAGATTATATATATGTGTGTGTGTGTGTGTGTGTGTGTGTATAAAGTTTTGCTAAAGGTAATACAGAAACAGCTACAATCATACATTGACAGAGAACTTCCGGAGGTTCAAGCTGGATTCAGAAGAGGCCGTGGAACAAGAGATATCATTACTGATGTCCGATGGATCTTAGCTGAAAGCAGAGAATATCAGAAAAATGTTTACCTGTGCTTTATTGACTATGCAAAGGCTTTCAATTGTGTGGATCATGACAAGCTATGGACAACATTGTTAAGTATGAGTATTCTAGAACACTTAATTGTACTCATGAGGAATCTGTACTTGGACCAAGAAGCAATTGTTCGAACAGAGCATGGAAACACTGAATGTTTTAAAATTAAGAAAGGTGTGCAATAAGGTTGTATTCTTTCACCATACTTATTCAACCTGTATGCTGAGCAAGTAATCTGAGAAGCTAGGTTGTATGAAGAGAAACATGGCATCAGGATTGGAGGAAGACTCAGTAACAGCCTGTGATATACAGATGATACAATCTTGCTTGCTGAAAATGAAGAGGACTTAAAATATTTAGTGATGAAGATCAAAGAGCACAGCCTTCGGTATGGATTGCATCTCAATGTAAAGAAAACAAAAATCCTCACCACTAGACCAATAAATTACATTCTTATCAATGGAGAAAAGATTGATGTTGTCAAGGACTTCATTCTTCTTGGATCAACTATCAACACTCACAGAAGCAGCAGTCAAGAGATCAGAGGACATATTGCATTAGACAAATTTGCTGCATAGGAACTTTTTAAAGTGTTGAAGAGCAAAGATGTCAGCTTGAGGACTAAGGTGCGCCTGACCCAAGCCAAGGTATTTTCAATAACCTCATATGGATGTGAAAGATGGACAGTGAATAAGGAAGATTGTAGAAGAATTGATGCCTTTGAATTATGGTGTTGGAGGAGAATACTAAAAGTGCCGTGGACTGCCAAAAGAACCAATAGATCTGTTTTGGAAGAAGTGCAGCCAGAGCTCTCCTTAGAGGCCAAGATGGCCAAACTTCGTCTCTCATACTTTGTACATATTGTCAGGAGGGAACAGTTGTTGGAGAAGGATATCATGCTTGGCAAGATGGGAGGTCAAAGAAAAAGAAGAAAACTGCCAATGAGATGGATTGGCCAGGTGGTTCAGGATCAGGCTTTGTATCATTCTGCTGTGCATGGGGTCACTATGAGTTGGTTCGAACTTGATGGCACCAGCAACAAAATATATATATGTACACACACACATACACATACATACATACACACACACACATATATAAAACCTTTGAACAACAATGTTCTGTGTGAGTAGATACATGGACAGAGATACATGCTGAATGGACATGGGAGGATGAGTGGATGAATATATATATATATATTATTATATATATTCTGTTGTTAAGTGCTCTCGATATATATATATATATCACTATATACCTCTATCCCCTTTGGCCCTTGTATACTTTCCTTTGTCTTCACCTATCTTCATCATTCTTCTGCCAACCTCCCTTTCCTTGTATGTTGCCCACATCACAAAATTCATGTGTCTATCCTCAAGCGAGTGAACTACTCTCCCTTCCCTTCTACTGTTGGGAACCATCAAAGAATGTTTCTGTTTTCACTTTCAAATTCTTATGTACTTGTGGGTATTTATAATATTCCACTTCTCTTCCCTTAATTCATTCAGTGTATGTCTTAATCCATGTTGTTCCAAGGTTGTGTATATGTCACTATTTACAGCTATCTAGCCCATACATACCTCCCTGTACCTTCACCTACCTTCATTATTCTTCTGCCAGCCTCCATATTCTTGTATATTTCCCTCCCTCTTCCTGTATATTACCCTCCCCATTACCTGAACTAAGATGTGTCTACCCTCTACCCAATGAATTACTGTCCTCTTCTTCCCACCCATGGTAGCTATCAAATAATGTTCCTTTTAGTCTGGAATATGCTAGTATAATTTGGTGTTTTAATTGTGCTTGTCTTTAACTTAAAAAAAAAAATTCAACATTCACTTACACTAACCAACACATTTCACTAATTTATGTGTTCATTATATTTCCTTATAGTCTACTTCTTGCCAGATTGTTTTTCCCTTTGCTTATTTGTTTGTATTTGATAATACGAAAGAGTCATCTGAGTCTATCTGTTCCCTCTACAAACAATAAATGCATACAGAGCAGTTGCTGAGAGCTAAAAAGTAGGAGAAATTACTACTATGTAAAATATTTACTGATGAAGCTCAAAGAGCACAGCCAGTATTTACTGATGAAGATCACAGAGCACAGCCTTTGGTATGGATTGCACTTCAATGTAAAAAAAACAAAAATCCTGACCACTGGAGCAATAAACAACATTATTATCAATGCAGAAAGATTAAAGTTTTCAAGGACTTCTTCTTGGATCAACTATCAACACTCATGGAAGCAGCAGCTAAGAAATCAAAGGACATATTGCATTAGACAAATCTGCTATACAAGACCTTTTTAAAGTGATTAAGAGCAAAGATGTCAGCTTGAGGACTAAGTTGCACCTGACCCAAGCCATGGTATTTTTAATAACCTCATATGGATGTGAAAGATGGACAGTGAATAAGGAAGACCGTAGAAGAATTGATGCTTTTGAGTTCCAGTATTGGAGGAGAATATTGAAATTTCCATGGGCTGCCAAAAGAACCAACAAATCTGTGTTGGAAGAAGTGCAGAGTGCATGCTCCTTGGAGGCCAGAATGGCCAAACTTCATCTCTCATACTTCGGACATATTGTCAGAAGGGATCAGTCGCTGAAGAAGGATATCATATTTGATAAGGTGGAGAGTCAGAGAGAAAGAGGAAGACCCCCATCAAGATGGATTGGCAAAGTGGCAGCATCAATAGTGTCAAGCGTGGCAACAATTGTGAGGTTGGCCCAGGAAAGGGCAGTGTTTTGTTCTGTTGTGCATAGGGTTGCTGTGAGTCAGTACCGACTCGATGACACCTAACAACAACAACAATTCATGGTGGTTCCTTGGAGGACATGGTAGCACCTTGAGGGGTTAAAGTCTGATGGTGTCTTACTAAGTCTCTGAGAAGTCTACTTGGTAACTCCGAAGAATGATGGATCATCATTATTGTGACCTTTTGTCTAATGTGAAGGATTATAGTAGTGAAGGGTAATGTTTTAGTTGTCTAGTGCTGCCTTAACAGAGATACCACAAGCGGGTAGCTTTCAAAAAAATTATTATCTTCATTTAAGAAGCTAGAAGTCCACAGGACAAACCCCCCTTCAAGACTGAAACTCAAAGGGAACCCACGAGCAGGCATGTAAGATTACTGGTGACCATGTTGGTCTGCTGGTGAGTGGAAGTGAGGAAAAGGCAGCCATGAAAAGTTTGACCATGTTCCATAGACTCCTATTGACCTGCAGATGAGAGAGAAGAGGAACCGCTGGTTGGTTCAAAGTATGGTGAGACCAGGGGACTCCTGAGCCCATGGACAAGGACATAGCCACAGAGGACTAGAGCTGAGTATGATGTGTCCAACTGATACGAGGTGAGGGGAGATGCAGAAGAATGCCCAAACTTGCAGATAGTATCCATTTGATCTATCTTTGATGGTGTGTTGATCAGAACTCGACTAGAGGAAGATGAAAAAAATTTGATCAAGGAAACAAGTGTAAATTGCTACAATTTGATGAACTTGACCTATACTTATAGAAGTAGTGGCTCAAAATACCAACTGAAAGGGAAGGAGTTTTCACATCAAGTATCAGTCCTATCCCCTTTGTACACAGGTTGATAAGGGATGGGCAATGTAGACATTGGCTATCTAAAATGAGAGGGGCTATAAAGGCACAAAGTGACTGGCTTACAAGTTTTCAAGAAGGAGTTTAGTTTCAGAGTGTTTGGGGGAAGGTAGAATCTGCACTGAATAGTTTTCATCTTGTCTAGGTGGGCCTGGTGAAAGGAGATGGGGATAAGATGCTTATGACTCAATAGTGAGTAATTGTTATCATGAATAATTGTGATTGTCACAACTGTAAAGGTAGAAGCTTTGTAACATACAAGGGGGAGGGCGGGTAGTTAATCTTACATTCCAGGAACAAAGGACCCTAGGACCATCAAGGAAGAAGAGGAGGAGTGGAATGTGGGACCCTATCTAGAGAAACAGAAACACCAGAGATGGAGGCAGAGATGAGGACATGGAGAGATAGAGTAGCTGAGGACTTCAGACTCATGGAAAGAGAAAGACTGTATACTTGTGGTCAGGAGGCAGGCTTGAAAAATATGCCCGTTGGTTGTTTCAATAATTATATATTCTAGAGTGTTCTTATGTACATCCAAAACCAAAAATAAACCCTGAGGGAATAGAAGCAAATACTTTTGAATGATGATACACAGAGGGGATTGTAATCATTGCAATAAAACAAAATATGATAGGATGAGTGTAAAACTGATGTTCTCAATTCACAATAAAAACTATCACTCAATTCACAATAAAAAATTTTTTTAAATAGGAAAAAAAGAAGCTAGAAGCCCAAAATCAGAGAACCAGCTGTAGAGGAAGACTCTCTCTCTCAATTGACTGAGGGAAAACCCTAGCCTCCTTTCAACATCTCTGGGTCCTGCCTTCTTTGGAGATCTCCATGTGTCTCAACATCAATCATCCCCTGGGTCTAGGAAGTTCTCAGCACATAAAACCCAAGTCCAGAGAGGCGCTCCATTTTCTTGGTAGTAGTAGGTACCTCTCTCTCCTTTGATTTCTTGTAAAATAAAAGATGTTTTAGGCCACACCCCTGGGGAGCTCCCCTTACATCTAATCCAGACTGTGTCCTGAGTAAGGGTGTTTCTTCCCACCCTAAACCCCTGACAATGGATTGCCTGCTCACCTCAGGTAAATAACTGATGTAGTATCTATATCACATCACATCCTTACATAACTGGAAAGTCACTAAGAATCATGGCCCAGCTGACACATACTTTAGGGGGCCTACAATTCAATCCATTACAGGTAGGAAGAATGATGAGGGAATCTGGCTGCCTGTAACAATGGAAATAGCTCCAGAGTGGTTTTCATGCCAGTTTTGTTGCTGTGGAGTCAAGGTATACCACCACCGCCATGCACTAGTCCATTGTGCAGTAGCTGAAGTGCCCTCCTTCTCCCTCCTAAACCCAGAAGAGCCTTTATGTTCTTTGGAATCCTGGTGAGACACTGTAGGATAAAGCACTGGACCGCAAGGTCAGTAGTTCAAACTCACCAGCTGCTCCTTGGAAACCCTATATAGGGTTGCTGTAAATTGGAACCAACTCATACCCACTGTCATCAAGTCCGTTTGGACTCACGACAACCCCACGTGCTACAGAGTAGAACTGCTCCATTGTTTTCTTGCCTGTTACCTTTATGTGAACATATCACCGGACTTTGTTCTGTGGTATTGCAGGTGGTTTCGAACTGCCAACCTTTAGGTTAGTAGTTAATTACAAACTACTTAGTAGTTAACTGGTTTTGCAACTCCTCTGAGGGTAGCCCAATATGAAAAACTAAATCTAAATTTATACTTATGTGAATCTAACTTTTATTAAACATAAACAAATTTTTCTTTCTGGCAACTTTGTTTTTGTTAAGTGCCATCGAGTCAGTTCTGAATCATAATGACTTTGTGTAGGGTTTCTGAGGAGTGGCTGTTGAGTTTGAAGTGCTGACCTTGAGGTTAGCAGTCCAGTGCTTCTCCTGCTGCACCACACCAGCAATCTCAAAAGAGATGGGACCCTGTCTGGGGAGGCAGTGACACCAGGGATGGAGGCAGAGATGATGCTGTGGAGAGAAGGAGCGGCTGGGAACTCTGGACTCAGGGAGGGAGAGGGGCTGTGTGCTGGCAGCCGGGGGACAGGCGTGTGGGGTTTTTACCCTTTGGTTGTTTGATGATGCATGCAGGGGTTTGTAATTAGTGCAATGAAATGAAATATGATAGGATGAATGTAAGGATAATGGATAATGTTCTCCCATGTAAACTAACACTGGGACGCGGAGGTGAAAATTAAGATGCCATGGAAGACAGTGCTCAGGTAAGTTAGCTAGTCATTTATAGATTCTAAAGTGAGATTTCCTCGATAAAAGAGATGATGTGGATAAATTAGAAAATATAAACAATACAGAACACTCTAAGGATACAGAGTAGTACCCCAACAAGCACCTTTGAGAGTCTGGATTGATTACCAGGTGCGAAAGTTCCACTCTAAGGAAACCTTGAAGCAGTTATGCTTTTCCTGGGTGCATCTTTCAGTATTCTGTCAAGGACTCAAAATGCTTATCTCTTCACTTGCTTTTTTCCCATCACGTTTACAGCGTAAGTATCTTTCTTCTACTTCTGGCTACAAGGCAGCTCTTGCTGATGGCAAATAAATACATAAAGTACTAAGATGCTGTTTGTAGCATTGGATCAATTTGAAAGGCAGTGGTTTCTAAATTTCAGTTGATATGCCAAGCTTTTCAGAAAAGTGAATTCCAAAGGGAATTGATTTTTATCTGCAATACTCTCATTTTCCAGACAGGTTATTGACTACGTTTGATAGAACGGAAGCAGGGAGCTAGGATGAAGAACTACTCCTGCACAAGTAGTTTATGCTCAGCAGGGTCATTCATTGGGTGGGAAGATCCGAGAGCTAGACACTGCATCAATAGAGAGATGAAAGATGAAATAAAAGCATTCCTTTTTCTCAGAGAGTCTTTTCCCTAGAGACAAGTGGCTTTTATGGACTATTTCTCCTTTTCAGTATTCTATTCTTTCCTGGTGGTTCATCAGCTCCTTTAAGAACCACAAAACTCCTAGTAATTTATAATATTCACACATGCTACAGTAAAAATACAGGCATACCACAGTCTTACTGATAGATTATTGTATGAATGGATCCATCGCTATTTTAAGATAACTTTGTTGTTGTTACTGTTGTTGTTTTTAAAGGCCATCATATGAGTCAGTTCCAACTCATATTAGCCTTGTTTAGGGTTTCCAAAGAGCAGCTGGCGAGTTTGAACCACCAACCTTGTGGTTCAAACTGACCTTGTGGTCCAGTACTTTATCGCATAGCACCACACCAGGACTCCAAAGATGTGTTTAGTATATTCTTATTCTTTTATTTCAGTCTCATATTATCTTGAATATTCTCTTTTACTTAATGCCAAAGGTAAGTTTATCTTATTTTGGGAAGCCCAGGGAGCTCTGGTAGCATAGTTGTTACGAATCGGGCTGTGAACCTTAAGGTCAGCAGTTCAAAACGACCAGCTGCTCTGCTGGAGAAAGATGAGGCTTTCTGCTCCAGTAAGGATGTATAGCCTCAGAAACCTTTTATTGGGTTGTCTACTCCCGTAAGGATTTACACCCTCAGAAACCCTGTACAGGGTCGCTATGGGTCAGAACCGACTCGACGGCACTTAACAACAACAACAACATGGGTCGGAACTGACTCGATGGCACTTAACAGTAACAAAGGTGTAGGGTCAGAATGCTCTGCTGTGTTGTGGTTCGGGTTGGTGGCACAGTTACTTCATTATATGAAAGAGACCAGCTTGCCCTGAGGGAGGAAAACATACATGTTGATTTCATATGGGATGTAAATGATAAAACTGAGTTCTAAGAATCTTCTACTTGAAGATTGAGATCATTATTGATGAGATGATTGTAAATCATTCTCAAAGAGAAGAAAGCAAATTTTAGCTCATTAAAACTCAGGATAGAATTTTTTTTCCCCAAAGAATAAAGTATTTCAAGGAGCTTGTTAAAAGATGACAACAGGGAGATTTGTTTAATCATTGGGTTTTTAAGTGCTTTTGAAGTCTTAAAATCCGTTAAGGCTTTAGGAGAGAGAACAGGAGAGGAAATATCTGTGGGTTGTCCAGACTTCAATTACTGGTTGATTGAAGGACTAAAGATGTACATATTGAAATGGCATGTCATCCAAAATAATAATAAGAGAATCAGGGTCCGAGGTTGACTACTACAATCAAGGGATGATGGAAAACAAAATCTGAAAATGTAAGCTTAAAAGTTGGAGTACAGGTGATCAGAGAAGTTGGGAGGTTATGTGGGCTTGGCGTGACCATTAGAAGCTTGGAGGACATATACTCCACCTCCAAACCCAAAGATGTGAGGTACCTGTGAACTGGAGTAGGCTGCAAGAATAAGTGCCATCAGGAAAGAAATAGATTTTGGTCAAGCTTGTTGTTGTTGTGTGCTGTGGGGTTTGTTCCCAATCATAGCAACCCATTATAGGGTATCCGAGAAGCTGGGTTCTATGAAGAAAAATGTGACATCAGGATTGGAGGAAGACTTATTAATAGTCTGAGATATGCAGATGATACAACCTTGCTTGCTGAAAGTGAAGAGGACTTAAAATATTTACTGATGAAGATCAAAGAGCACAGACTTCCGTATGGATTACAACTCAATGTAAAGAAAACAAAAATCCTCACCACTGGACCAATAAATAGCATTCTTATCAATGGAGAAGAGATTGAAGTTGTCAAGGACTTCATTCTTCTTGGATCAACTATCAACACTCGCAGAAGCAGCAGTCAAGAGATCAGACGATGTATTGCATTGGGCAAATCTGCTGCACAGGAACTTTTTAAAGTATTGAAGAGCAGAGATGTCAGCTTGAGGACTAAGGTGTGCCTGACCCAAGCCATGGTATTTTCAATAACCTCATATGGATGCGAAAGCTGGACAGTGAATAAGGAAGATTGTAGAAGAATTGATGCCTTTGAGTTGTGGTGTTGGAGGAAAATACTGAAAGTGCCATGGGCTGCCAAAAGAACCAATAGATCTGTTTTGGAAGAAGTACATCCAGAGTGCTCCTTGGAGGCCAAGATGGCTAGGCTTCATCTCTCATACTTTGGACACATTGTCCGGAGAGAACAGTCGCTGGAGAAGGATGTCATGCTGGGTAAGGTGGAGGATCAGAGAAAAAGAAGAAGACCCCCAATGAGATGGATCAGCCAGGTGGCATCATTGATGGTGTCAAGTGTGGCGGCAGTAGTGAGGTTGGGCCAAAATCGGACATTGTTTCGTTCTGCTGTGCATGGGGGGGGGTCACTATGAGTCAGTTCTGACTCGATGGCACCTGACAACAACAAAGGAGCCACTGATGAGTTTGAACCACTGGGCTTCGTGGTTCAGCCAACCTTGTTGTCCTGTGTGTATCCTACAACACCACACCAGTACTCTAGATGAAGATGTTGGCAGTATAGAAGTTTTTGCTGAGGTTCACTTTTCAGTCTCTGAAGGCATGGTGGGAATGGTTAAGAGACTGTGGGTTGGTGGGAAGCATAATGGAAATGTTCAGAGCTGTATGGGGATATGAATGCAGAAGATAAAAGAGTTGAGTGGAGATTCTGGAAAGGTATCCCATACAAAAGGATAAAGACAAGGATGTGTTATTCAACTTTGAACAACTTGCTCTTAGCAGGAATATCTTAATTTGTAGCATTTGATAATTTCTGTGATGTAAATACTGCCCCTTCACAGATTTTAATGTAGCAACATGTTGTCTCAAGGAGCTGTCTTTCTGGTTCAGATCAAAACCTGGTGTCATGCATAACAACTCTCTCCTACACACATACACAAAGAGCCAATCCATCATGAAAACCATTTGTATCTCCTTATAGGAGAGACATACTATCTTCATGGACTGGAAGATTCCATATGATAAAGATGTTATTTTTTTCTAAACTGTTCTGTGGAACACCCAGTAAGGTGTTCAATAGATATGCCAAGCTTCAGTATGTATTCAGAATGCAGCTGTCTAGTCATCATTTTTACTACTACTACTTTGCATCAGTCGGTGGTCATCTATTGCTTTAATTATTGTAACTGCCTCTAGGCTCTGATTTAGTGTCCTTGTTCCCATAATACCTATCCCATAATCATCTAGGCATCTTTCGAGGACATAAATCAGATCACGTCACTGTTTACTTCAAAATCAGACTGTTTGCAGAATGAAAACTGGTGTGCTTACAGAGGCTTATAAGATCCCACATATTGCGTTCCCTTTCTAACCTCATCCCCTGAATGCACCAAGGATTCTTATACCCTGTGGCCTCTGGAATATTTATTTTGTATGTAGTTTCTCCTCTGAAAAAAAACCTGACCTGTTCTTTTTGCAAGCATTTTTAATTCATTCCAATGTCATCTTGGTGAAGTATTTTCTGACCACCTTAATTGAAATTATAACAAATATCTTCTTTTGGAACTTTTATTTTATTCAGCTCTAATGATATGTGTACATATGTGTGTATGTGCCTCTATTTATCTTCTCTATCTATCTATCTATCATCTATCTATATAATCTGCCTAATATGTAGTCTGTTTGCCTCCCTCCCTCACTTCCTTGCCGCCTTCGTGCTTTGAATCTGCAAATAGTTTTAGATATTATATAATCTACCTCTTTGGTAAGATATTCTTTTTTTTAA
>NW_006408552.1:16591964-16606664 GCF_000296735.1 Chrysochloris asiatica | reverse complement strand
ATGGAGTTCTGGTGTGGCACTGTGGGTTAGTGCACCAGACTAAGCTGTTTGAACTGCAAGGTTGGCTGTTCAAGCTCACCAGCTGCTCCTCGGAAATCCTGTACAGGGTCGCTATGAGTTGGAACCGACTCCACGGCACATAGCAACAACAACTTAACACTCTCTCTCTCTCTTCTTTCTCTCTTTCTCTCTCTCTATCTATCTATCTATATATATATATACACACACACGTGTGTGTGTGTGCGTGTATGGAGCTCTGGTAGTGTAGTGGTTACGAATTGGGCTGCTAACCTCAGGGTAGGCAGTTCAAAATTACCAGCTGTTCCATGGAAGAAAGATGAGGCTTTCTGCTCTGTAAAGATTTGCAGCCTCGGAAACCCTGTGCAGGGTCTCTATGAGTTGGAACCGACTCCACAGTACTTAACAACTATATATATACATATATAAAGACATAACTATAAAAGACAGAAGAATAAAATAAAAGGAAATCTAAATGAATGGGAAGACATACTGTATTCATGGATTTGAAGATTCAGCATAATAAAAAGATGTCAGTTTTCTCTAAACTGTTCTGTAGGTTTAATGCAGTTTCTATCAAAATCCCACAAAGTCTTTCTGTAGCCACAGCCAAACTTACACTGAGATTTATATGGAAAGGTTCTGGCTCTAGAGTACTTGAAACAAACAAGAGAAAATGGGAGGCATCACTTTCCTTGACATTAAGACTTACTACAAGGAACCCTAGTCGCACAGTGACTAAGTGCTTGGTCACTAACCAATAGGTCAGTGATTCAAACACAAGCTGCTCTGTGGGAGAAAGCTATGGCAGTCTGTTTCCATAAAGATTACAGCACTAGAAACCCTCTGGGAGAGTTCTTGTCTGTCTTACAGGCTCCACCTTGGGTTGGAATTGACTCCATGGCAGTGGATCTGATTTTGGTTTATATAGTTATCGGAGCTCCCGGATGGTACAAATGTTTAACATGTGTGACAGCTAACCAAACACTGGCGGTTTGAGTTCATCCAAAGACACCTCCCCAGAAAGGCCTGGTGATCTCCTTCCAAAAAATCAGCTATTGAAAATCCTATTATGCACACTTTGATGTGACACCCATAGGGTCATCATGAGTTAGAGCTAACTTGGCAGCATCTGTTTTTTTCATGTAGATCCAATAGATAAGACACTGTCATGTTAATGAAGGGAGGCTTCAGTTAATTCATAGAAAAGTAGAATTAAAAGATAATGGAATTTTTCCATAAACTTTTTGAAGGCCCCTTATAGATCAGTGGAACAGAATAGAGACCCTGGAAGTAGATCCACACAATATTCCCAACTGATTTTTGACAAAGGCACTAAAGCAATTCAATGGAAGGAAGGAGAGTCTTTTCAACAGATGACACTGGAGCAATTGAATAGCCATGGTCAAAAGAATGAATCTCAACCTTAACCTCACACAAAAAGTAATTCAAAGTACTTCATAGATTTAAATTCAAAATGTGAAACTATAAACCCAACTACTGGTGTCAAGTTGATTCTGACTCATAACAACTCTATAGGACAGAGTCGAACTGCTCAATAGGATTGCTGACACTGTAAACCTTTACAGGGGAACAGCCAACCTTATATGTCTCCCATAGAATGGTTGGTGGGTTTGAACTGTGAACCTGAGGTTAGTACACCGATGCCTAGCCCACAGCACCACCAAGGTTCCTTAAAACCATATAAGTTTTAGAAAACAAAATAGGAGAAAATCTTCAGGATCAAGGGGTTGATGAAGAGTTCTTAGAAATGGCATCAAAAGCATGGTCCATAAATTTATAAGTAAATTGAACTTCATCTAACCAGAAAAGGTTTGCCCTGCAAAGGCCCATGTGAGGAAAATAAAAGGAATAGTTATAGATGAAGAGAAAATATTTGCAAGTCACATATTTTACAAATAACTTGCATGTGGCATATATAAAGGAATCAGAACCCAACAGAGAAACACTAGTGCCAACAACTATTAACAAGGAATGAAGTTAGAAAATGGGCAAAGGAAATGAATGGATATTTTACCAAATAGGAGGCATGAATGTCAAACAAGCACATGAAAATCTGTTCAGCATCATTAGCTGTTAGGGAAATGCAAATTCAAAGCACAGTGAGACTTCATACCTATTGGAACAGCTAAAGTAAACATACCGAGACAACACCAAATGCTGCCGAGATGCAGAGAAACTGGATGAGTCCTATCTTGCTGGTGGGTGTGTGAATTGGCCCAGCATCTCTGGAAAACAGACACTTTCTTGAAAACACATATTCTCCCTGTGTTTCCTGTTTCCATTCGTCCTTATTTCCTGTCCCTTCCTGCCTTCTGAGTGTTCTCTCTGGGTAAATGCTGCCCTATGGATCTCATAGGGTTGATGTTTTAAGGAGTGTGTACCTCCATGGTGGTGGTGATCACTTTAAGAACTGCATAGTGTTGGGCTGAAAGTGGAGCTCCAGGGAAGAATTCAGCTCCATGCTGGAAAAATGACTAAAGGCCATTGTCTGGGCTGCAGGGGGTTGAGGTAGGGTTCTTTTTCTACTATTTTGATTTTTTATAAAAAAATTTTCTCACATTTTTCTCCCAATTTACCCTGGACCTTCTAATGTAATCCCTCTCAGAGTGGCTGGTAGTGGTAGGTGGACACCATCTAGTTTTTCTGGTCTCATGGGGGCCTGGAGGCTCAGGTTTGTGGGGTCCATTAGTTCACTAGACTGGTACTTCCATGTGTCTTTTATTTTCTTCAGTCTTCTCTGCTTCGATGGGGAGAGACCAATAATCCCAAAATATTAGGACTCAAGTCAGTACTGTGGATGAATGAGGTTACATTGTAGGGACTGCAATCAATGACATGAAACAAAATGTGTATGAATGATTGAAGAGAAAACTGATTTTCTGTGTAAGCTTTCACGTAGTGCACAATGTTGTAGTTGTTGTGTTCCATTGAGTCGGTCCAGACTAATAACAACTTCATATAGGGTTTGCTGGAGTCCTGGTGTGGTCCTGTGGTTTAATGCACCAGACTGCAGAGCCATTTGAACTACAAGGTCGCCGATTCAAGCTCACCAGCTGCTCCTTGGAAACCCTATACAGGGTGGCTATGGGTTGGAACCAACTTGATGGCACTGTAAGATAAAGCATTAGAGCAAAACGTTGGTTTGAACCACAAGGTCAGGGGTGCAGACTTAACTAGATGGATGCTCCCCAGAAACCCTATACAGGGTTGTATTGGCCATTTTGAACGTAGCAATCATATGATATACTATGCCAGGAAAGACAAATTCAAGAGGAATGGTACAACATTCATCATCAAAAAGAACATTTCAATATCTATCTTGAACTACAGCACTTTCTGTGATAGGATAATATCCATATGCCTACAAGGAAGTCCAGTTAATACCACTATTCTTCCTGTTTACTTACCAACCACCAAAGCCAGTGATAATAAGGAACACTGGAAAATAATTGATTCATTTGAATCGTCTTATTGGCAAAGAATATTGAATTGATCATCAATTGCCAGAAGAATGAATAATTCTATCTTGTATGATGTACAGCCAGAATGCTTCTTAGAAGCAAGCATGGTGAGACTTCATCTCATGTACTTTAAACACTTTGCCAGGAGGGACTAGTCTCTGGAGAACGACTTCATGCTTGGTGAATAGACCGTCAGTGAAAAAGAGGGAGACCCCCAACGAGATAGACTGACATAGTGACAGCAGCAATGGGCTCAATCATACCAATGGTTGTATGGTCAGCGCAGAACGGGGCACTGTTTCCTTCTCTTGTGCATGGGATCACTGTGAATGGGAACCTGCTCAGTGGTACCTAGCAAGTGACACATTATGAAGACAGAGAAGATTAGTGATTTTCAGAGATCAGCGATGAGGGGGAGAGTTTGGAGGCAAGGGGTGGGGCCAGGGCTGGAAGTGACATAAGGGGTCTTTGTGGTAATGGGGCCCTTGCTATGTCTCATCTGTGGTGGTGCCTGCATGGCTAATGTACACATGCAGTGAGCACACACATGCACGTATAGACACACACGTGCAGGTAAGACAGGCAACATGTAAATAACATCTCAGATTGTGCCGGGGTCTATTCTGGTTTGACTGTTGTGCTATATTTATGTTACATTTAATCTTTAGGGCAGACTGGGTGATGGGTACATTGGATCTCTCTTTATAATATCTAAAGAGCCTTAGTGGCACTGTGGTTAATGCCTCGTGCTGCTTCCATAAAGACTTGCAGCCTTGGAAACCTCATGGGGCAGTCCTACTCTGTTCTATAGGGGTCGCTATGTGTTGGAGTCCATTTGGTGGTGAGTTTGGGTTTTGGTATGGTTTCATTACAGGTCTGTGATATGGTAGGTGGAATAGGCTTTATCATACCCACTTTACAGAGGAGATTGTTGAGGGAACATAAAACAAGTGTTACAATCCAGATGTTAAGTGTATGGTGACGCTGAAAACTCTGCCTGTGTCTTCTGAGTCTCTCTAAGGCATCTTCAACAATGCCACAGTTGCTTCGCTTTGATACAAGTGGCAACTGTGGTGATTTGTAAATGAACATTTCCAGAGGGGAAGACTCCTCTGTAATGAAACTGTCATAAATCATGTACGGTCCTTCTGGGATTTGGAACAAAGCTGATGGCTCTGTTCCCACCGAGCTCCAGGCATGCGCCGAATGGTCCGGGGTCAAAATTCATTTGCCTGCCGCAGTGAGCACACAGTTCCTTCCCACACTGGGGTATTTGCCTTCAGCATCTCCTGCTTCTCCTTCCTCTCCCTCCTGTGTTCTTTCTTTCTTTTGTAGAGCTGACTTTTCCCATAGTGCTTCACAGTATTCCTTGTTAACACAACAGCTAGCTCCTCGTGAAGCCAAAGAGGTTCTGAAATCAGTCAGTTGGGTTTATAAATTAAATGTACATTTTACTGGGCAGCATATTGCGCTTGAGTTGTGACATTGAGGGGATTGATTTATTGAATGAATGAATGCAGTCTACAATTTACCTTTGCATTATACCTAGTGCTTGTTGTAGGTAAGCTATAGGAACGTGTATGTAAGGCTTTGTATTGCTTTCATTCTCCACTCCCTCCCCATTACCTATAATAGGACCCAGCACTTAGCATGCACTTGCCAAAGATTTGCTGAATAAACGAATCATTACCTTAAGACTTTTATCTGTAAGAAATATAAGCTTTTGAGCTATATTTTATACACACACACAAATATTTAAGGCAGCAGTGGGAAGCAGATGGGGAGATTATTTGGGGGAGCAGAAAGGTTCTAATATGACCTATTTAAGCATTGGAGTCCTGGTGTGCACTGTAGGATAACCACAACATTGGTGGTTCAAACTCACTAGCGCTCCTTAGAAACCCTATGCAGGGTTGCTATGAGTTGGAACCAGTTTGATGGCTCTCAACAACAGTAACATTTAAGTATTAGGCTGTCAACTGCAAGATTGGCAGTTCAAATCTTACAGCTGCTCCTAAGGAGAAAGATGATCTGTTCCCATGAACCTTATATAGGGTCACTATGTGTTGGCACCAACTTGATGGTAGTGGTTTTAGTTTTCAGTTTGTTGTTTGTTGTTGTTGTTGAGTGTCATCAAGTTGGTTTTGACTCATATCAACCCTGTGTACGGTTTTCAAGGAGCAACTTGCGGGTTTGAGCCACCAACCTTGCGGTTAGCAGTGTACTGCTTATCCTATAGCGCTACAGCAGGAGTGTTCATATATCACTGTTCATCTGTCAGTCTGTCTCACTGCAGTGACCTGTGTGATGCTGGGAGCTATGCCAACAGTATTTCAAATACCATCAGGGTTGCCAGAGTGGGCAGGTTTTAGTGCAGCTTCCAGACTAAGACAGGCTAGGAAGAAGGAACAGGTGGGCCGCTTGTGGAAGGCTAGCTATAGGTAACCTTAGGAATATTATAGCACTCACCAAAGATTACTCTTTTTCATTGTAATTATAGTTCTGGAATCTCCCAGTTAGTATTAGAGTTACCCTCTCATGAATATAGGTACCCCATCTGTTCTTGACATACAATAGTCATTCAGAAAGCATTGACCATGTTTTTATGCGAGTAACACTCACATCATACCTTTTTTTCCAGTTGCATCCTCCCTCTTGAGGTATTTTCTTCAGTGTGGTATTTGTATAAAAATTCAGGATTGACTTTAGTTGGTGTCTGAATGGAGTAGACCCATTCTTTCCAGGACTCCACTCACAAGCAGCTTCACCTGGGTATAACACAATGAACAACCACAGGGGTCTCAGAAAGGAAGAAAGAATATGAGGAACAGTGTTACAGTGAGTTCCCCTGAGTGTTCTCACTGCAGTTTGTCTTAGTTCTCTAGTGCTATAACAGAAACACCACATGGGGGGGCTTTTACAAGTAGAAATGTATGTTCTCACAGTTTAGGAGGGGGAAATCCAAATTCCGAGTGCTAGCTCTAGGGAAATGCTTTGGAGAAATGTCTTAGTTTCATTTCAGCATCTATAGGCCCAGCATTCCTTGGAGATCTCCATGTGACTTGCCATCAGTCTTTCCCTGAAATTTGATGGTTCATGGTACAAGGATTCCAGGTACAAAAGGACACACTCCACTCCTGGCTTTTCTTTTTTGATGGCAGTAGTAGGCCCTTCTGAACTCTGCTGGCTTGTTTAATCTCTTCTGTATCTCAGAAGAAGTCAACTCAAGATACAGCCTAACCTTGTAGATTACATCAGTTTCATTAATATCCTAGAAGTGAGGATTTACAACACAGAAGGTAATTACATCAGATCAGAGCTGATCGATCACTTCATATCCCATCACAGGAGGGACTGTATTACATTAGACCTCACTATGGAGTCCTGGTATGGCACTGTGGGTTAATGCACTGGATTATAAGGTCTGTTTGAACCATAAGGTTGGCAGTTCATGCTAACCAGCTGCTTCCTGAAAAACCCTGTACAGGGTCACTATGTGTCAGAAGTGACTCGATGGCACTTAACAACAACAATAAGCATGTGACAATCATATCATGAATAAGGAACATTGTAGAAGAATTGATGCATTTGAAATATGGTGGTGAAGAATGTTGAAAATACAGTGGACCATCAGGAGAGCAAACAAACCTCACTCATCGGCACTTAACACCAATAGGGGGGATTACTACAAATTAACTGGTAAACCACTGAGAACCTTGCAAAGAGAGGTTACAACAACAGAATCAAATGTAAATTAAACATCTGAAAAATACAGAAACCAAAATTAAGTAACAATACCAAAAATCCTAGCAAAACAACAAAACAAAACCTCTTTGGATAGGTTTAGTATTAGAGCTAAGAGAAGGTGTCTTGTAGTTGAGGACAAGTCAGTAACATTCACCCAATGTAACAACCGAGAAGAAAGTAAATGGGGGAGGGACAAATGAATAGATCTCTGGAGAACTTTGGGGCAGTAACAAAAGAACTGACACTTGTGTCAGTGTCACCAAGCTGAAGGGAGAAAAAATATGCTGATGACAAGTGTTTGAAGAAACAGTGTCTGAAATCGTCCCAGATTGGAGGAGAAGCATTATTAGCCTTCAAACTCAAAAACTGAAAACCCAGACCCACTGCTATAATTCCATCTCATAGTGACCATGTAGGGCAGAATCAAACTGCTCCTCAGGGTTTCTGAGACTGTAAAATCTTCATGGAAGTTTACAGCTTCACCTTTCTCCCTGGGCTATTGGGTTTTAAACGATCAACCTTGTGGGTAGCAGCCCAATACTTAACCTACTGGGCCACCTGGACTTCTCCCAAATACGATAAACCCAAATAAATGTATGCCAAGTTGTGCTGTAATAAACCTTGGGAACAAATGGCAAAGGCAAATCTTGAAAGATGTCAGAGCGATGATTCATTACTTAGAGGAGAAATGTGAGCTCAGGTGACAGCAGATTTCTCATCCAAAACCACAGAGGATAGATGGAAGTGTCGCAACATTTTTCAAGTTCTGAAAGAAAGAAAGAATACTATCAACAGCCAATTCTGTATCTAGTTAAAGCATCCATTGCAAGACAGAAAGGCAGCCAGGATGCAGAACAGTTGAACAACAAAAATCAACCAACAAAACCTAATTGACATTTATACTTGGAATCCTGTACACAGCAGAATACATTCTTCCCAACCACACTTGGAAGAGTCATCAAGATATACCTTATTGAGGACCAGAAAACCAACCTCGGCCAATTTAAAAGAGCTGAAACCATACATTTCACCTTTAGTCAAACTAAATAATCAGTAACAGAAAACCACTGGGAAATTCTTGATGTACTTAGATATGAAAGAACACACTTCTAATTCATCCTTGATCAAAACCGAAGACACAACAAGGACACCAAAAAAAACCCCAAAAAACATACAACTGAATAAAAGTAAAAATAGTGTAGCAAAATATTTGGGATGAAGCTAAAGCTGGGTGAGAGGGAACTACATAGCAGTAAATGTTTACCTTAGGTAAGAGAAAACATCTCAATGAATGAAGATTCCCTTTCTAGAAACTACAAAAAGATTAGTAAAATAAACCCAAAGCAAGCAGAAGAAAGGAATGAGTAATATTTATATAAGAGCAAAAATCAACGGGATTGAAACAAAAAGTCATATAACAGAAAATGGTTCTTTGAAAAATAGCAAAAATATTGGCAAACCTTTTGCAAGATGATAAAAAAGAAGAGAAGACAGGAATAACTAGTACCATTACTAAAAAGGGACCACTGTTGGTGGAGTCCTGGTATGGCACTATAGGATAAGCACTTGACTGCTAAATACAAAGCTGGCAGTTCAAAACTACCAGTCTCTCCTCGGAAACCCTATATACAGAGAACCAACTTAAGGACACTAAACACCCACCACTATTGTAGGTACTCCAGAAATGATAACAAAAGAGTTTTGTAAACCACCCTGAGAATGTAAAGTTGACCATTTAGAGGACCTTTTCACAGAGCAAAAACTATCTAAACTCAAGTAACATGAAGTGGACCACAGAGACAGGCCAATAAATATTTAAGGAATAGAATGTGCAGTTAAAAGACCCCCCACAAAGCAATTTCCAGGGCCAGAGGGTTTTCGCTAAGGAATTATTACCAGTTCTAAATAAGGATGAACTAGGAGCTCTGATAGCGTAGTGGTTAAGAATCGGGCTGCGAACTTTAAAGTCAGCAGTTCAAAACTACCAGCTGTTCTATGGGAGAAAGATGAGGCTTTCTGTTCTCGTAAAGATTTACAGCCTCGGAAACCTTGTACAGGGTCACTATGGGTCGGAACCAACTCCATGGCACATAACAAGAACAACAACAATGAAAGATGAACAACAAATTCACATCATCTCTTTTCTTTTAAGTTTTTATTGTAAACTGAGTGATAGTTTACATGGGAGAACATCGGCTTTACACCATTGCTTCATTGCCATGATTACAATCTCCCTGCATCATCATTCAACAGTATTTGCTTCCATACCCTCTGGGTGTTTTTTTTTGTTGTTGTTGTTTTTTTATTGCTGTTGTTTTTTTCCAGCTATACACAAAACCTCTCAGGAATATATAATCATTTAAACAACCAAAGGGCATATTCTGCGATCCTTCTGCCTGTCTGCCAGCACTCAGTCCCTCTCTTTCCATGAAATCTGGACTCCTCAGCTGTTCCCTCTCTCTATGTCATCATCTCTGCCTCCATCGCTTGTATCACTGCTTCTCTGGCTAGGGTCCTGCATTCCGCTCATGCTCTTCTCCCTTGATGGTCCCAGGGTCCTCTGTTTCTGGACTGTAAGATATACTACCCCTCCCTCCCTTTTCATTACACAGCTTTCAAATCATCTCTTCCAGATAATAATTTAATATGCCTTACTCCATTTTATGAGGGTAGTATCAAAACCAGACAGCTAGTGTTTACAAAACAAAACTAAAAAGACCAATATTTTTTGTAAATTTATATACAAATACACTAAAAATAAATTAGCAAATCGAATCCAGCAATGTGTAAAAAGAATTATGCACCATGAAAAAAAGAGGGTTTATCCTAGGCATCCAAGGCTGGTTCAACATTTGAAAATCAATCCATGCAATCTGCTGTATCAACAGGCTGAAGAAAAAAGCCATATTATCATAGGAATTCATGCAGAAAAAGCATTTGACAGAATTCAACTCCCACTCCTGATAAAAACTCTCAGAAAACTAGGAGTCTCTGTGATAAAAATCTACTCTAACACTTATACATTGCTGGCAGAAATATGAAATGAAACAGCAGTGATGGAAAACCGGAATACTAGTGCGATGTTGTAGGATAGCACTGGACTGACTGCTGACCGCAGGGTCACAAGTTCAAACCCACCTGCTGCTCTTCAGAAGGAAGACCAGGCTGCCTGCTCCTTCAAAGATTTACAGCCTTCGAAACCCCAGACAGGGTCACTTTGAGTTGGAACCAACTGAATAGCACTTAACCTGGAAAACATGTTGGCGTTTTTTGATAAATCTGAATATTCAGGTGTCATATAGTCTAGAAAACAAAAAAAAAATATATATGTTCACAAAAAAATCTGTCCACAGTGTTATAGGAATTTTTCTTCATAATAGTACCAAACTGAAAACCACTTTCCTGTTCTTCAGCCTGAGAGTAGATAACCAATCTGGTATTTCCATACCAAAGAACGTTGTTAGCATCTGTGGAGTCAGTCCCAACTCATGGAGACCTTATGCACAATGGAATGAAACACTGCCCTGTGCCGAAGCATCCCCATCATCAGTGTGGCTCAGACTCTTGCAATCAATAGGGTTTCCATTGGCTGATTTTTCTAAGGAAATCACCAGGACTTTCTTCCTAGTCTGTCTCAGTCTGTTGAAATCCATCCACCATGGGTGACCCTGCTAGTATTTGAAATACTGGTGGCATAGGTTTCAGCAACACACAAACCACCACAGAATGACAAACTGACAGACAAGTGGTAGGCATTTAATTACAGTGAGAATTAGATGATAAATGTAAAGCTTTGCTTAATACTTTCCCTAGAGTTAGTAAACATTTGGAAGCGATTATTTTCCTGCTGAATTCATACAGAATTCCAACTTCTCTGGGTCTGTGTCTACATAGGCACACGTTTGCCAAATTAAATACTTCTTGCAAAAAATCATGTTTTATTTAGTACTGTTTTGATAGCCAGAACATGTGTTTCCATTTCCAAACAAAAATATTTCCAGTTCAGAAACGTTTGTTTTGATTATCAGCAGGGAAATGAATGCTTTGTCTTTGAATTGTTAGGCTACAAAATATAGTTGCTAAATGATTTTACAAAGATAGCCATCCATTCCTTAGAATATTGCCTTGAAGAAGTGCATAGTGGCAGTTATGTTCCTAGGCAAGGTTTACAGTTACAACACAAAATAGATTTCACCTTTAGAAAAACATAGAAAAACTGAAGTATTTTAGTTTGATGCCTCAGTTTCTCAGACACTAATCATCACAGATGGAGAGTTAAACAATGTGTTCTTAAAGTCTGAAGCATCATACAGTATATACCTATTTTTTTACTATAACTATAATTTGAGCTCTAGTAGCATAGTGGTTACAAGTTGTGCTGCTAACCTCAAAGTCAGTAGTTCGAAACTGCCAGTGGCTACATGGGAGGAAGATGAGACTCTCTGCTCCAGTCAAGAAACTCTATATAGGGTCGCTATGGGTTGGAACCGACTCAACTGCATTTAACAACATAATTTGAGGGTCATGAGAAAATGTTGTTGTGTGTCACAGAATTGGTTACTACTCATAACGACCCTGTATAGGATTTCTGAGGAGCAGCTATTGGCTTTGAACCACCGACCTTGAGATTAGCAGTCCACACTATATTAGGAGATTTTTTTTTTTAGTTAAAAATATAACTTTTCACCTGACTCTTCTGGTCAATGTTCAGTGATAGTGAGAAGGGTTTATCCTTTTATAGCACTAATATTTCTTATTTCTCTGTAAAATTTTACCTATAGTAAATGTGGACATAAACACCCTAGACAGTGTGTGTGTGTGTGTGTGTGTGTGTGTGTGTGTGTTTTTGCTGATGTTTATATAATAAAGAGAAGCCAAATAAAGCAAACACAGAGCAGCCCAAGCAGCCCCCCCAAATACTGAATTATGAGATCATCATATAACTGGTGTGGTACTGTGGGTTCATGTGCTGTACTACAAAGCCGGTGTGAACTGTAAGGTCGGCAGTTCAAGCTCACCAGCTCTTCCTCAGAAACCCTGTTCAGGGTTGCTATGGGTCAGAACTGACTGGATGACGCTTAGCAACAGCAGTGTAACTTCCACAGATAAATCATTAAGCAGCCATCACATGATTTTAGTTGGGACATATGAAAGCAAGTTGTCTTCTTAAGATTCCACGTTATTGTTAACCCCATATAAGATTACCCTAATATTTTCTTCAAGTTAATTATGCTCTCCACTGCAAGCTCAAGATAGACTTGACATTAATAAAAGCCTTATGACTTGTCTTTTGAGTTCCAAGAAAATTTAATTTAAAAGTAGTACTTTGCATTTATACAACATATTTCACATTGCCTAGTCTTAAAACACTCTTGGAAGAAAAGACATGACTATTTTGGCTTAGAGTTGCAGGGCTAGTGTCCCATTATGAGACTCCATAGCCACCAGAAATACTCAAAGACCATGTGTTAGTCCTCCTGGGGTGATTTTGTTCTTTAAGGATAATGATTTGGAAGAAAACATCTTTAACGGATGATAGCAAAATATTCTTCTCTCATTTTCTTATTCTTTAACAGGAAACTCACCAGTTTCTTTCAGATGACTACACCAATGTTTCATACCTTAGAATTACCTTTCAACATGAATGAATTCAAATGTCCGTAAAAGCCAATTAGAGACTTCTAATTCTCAGACTTGCAAGTGACAAGAAATGACTCAAAAATTTTGAAAAGTTTTATGATTATCACAAAGCAGAATACAAACAGCTTAGCATGAGTTGGCCTGTGCTGATGTGAAAAGGTTGGAATCATCCTTGAAAAGCAAGATGAATCAAAGACTAAGTTTTGGAATGAATGGACACACACCCCTTCAGCTGTGGAAATCCACAAAGCAGTGGTTTGTACAATAACCAAATGGATCCCATCTCTTAAGACAAGGACTTGGAGCATGTAGGAAGCAGTTCAGAAAAGCAGATTGCTATAGGATAAGCACTGGATAGTCACAAGTTCAACAGTGCAAGGCTACCAGCTACTCTGAGAAAGATGCGGCTTTCTGCACCTTTAAAGATTTGCAGTCTCAGAAACCCTATACAGAGTCACTACGAGTTGGAACTGACTCAATGGCAGCAGGCTTGCTCTTCTCTTTCTCCAGAGATCTCTAAGAAAACAGCTATATTCACAATAAAAAAGCAGGAGATAGATATATTCTTGATAGTATGATATTTAATAAAATAATATTATCTGTCATGATCCATTTTGAAATATCGTATTGATTTTCCTGTTATATCCTTAGTGGTATAACATAAGCACAAATGTGTATCAGTTACTGTTAAAAGTTATTTCCATTGTATTTAGAATGCATTCAAGTCAGAGTGGAGAACACAGGGCTTTAGTATTTGTTCTTCCCCTAATTAAGAGGTGAATTATGTTTCACTCATATGCATGGGAAAGTTGGACAATGAGTGAATAAGGAAGACCACAGAAGAATTGATGCATTTGAGTTATGACGTTGGAGGAGAATGTTAAAAGTGCCATGGACTGCCAGAAGAACAAACAAGAAGTACAGCCAGAGTGCTCCTTGGAAATCAGGATGACCAGACTTCGTCTCTCATACTTTGTACATGTTATCAGGAGAGACCAGTTCCTGGAGAAGGATTATCATGTTTGATAAAGTGGAGGGTTGGAGATAAAGTGGAAGACGCGTAACGAGTTGGATTGGCACAGTGACAGCAGCAATGAGCTCAAGGGTAGTAATGACTGTGAGGTTGGCACAGGGCTGGGCAGTGTTTTGTTCTGTTGTGCATAAGGTCATTATGAGTTAGTACCAATTTAGTGGCCTAACAACAATTTGCTCATATCGCATGTGTGCGCCACATACGATCAGCCTTGGTCAGTGTAAAAGAGGGAGAACCTCAGTGAGATGGATTGACATAGTGGCAGCAACAATGGGCTCAAATTTAGCAACAATTGTGAGGATGGTGTATAACTGGACAACGTTTGATTCTGTTGTTATGTGCAGCCGCTATGAATAGGAACCAACTGGTCAGCACCTAACAATAATGTGGTATCGATGCAACGCACTTAAGTTCACAGTTTTAGGAGTTGCTCATCTGGCCATATTCACCAAGACCTTAATTTTCCACGTGTCCTTTCTCTCCTTCCCTTCATTGTTTCCTTTCTGCACCTCACTTCCCTCCCTCTCTCCCCCTCTTTTTCTCCCTTCCTCTCCACTCCCCTTCCCTTTCCATAATCCATTCATTCATCCATATTTAAAACATTCCCACAATGTACCAAGCTCTCGAAATCTAGCTAGTTATGATAAAAACAGATATAGGTTCTATCCTCATTTAACTTATGCTCAATGGGGCTGGGGGTGAGGGATATGTATTAAATAAATACTTACATGAAAAATTATTTAACTATAATTATAATCCTGAGAAAATTTGAACATT
>NW_006408552.1:16586754-16590919 GCF_000296735.1 Chrysochloris asiatica | reverse complement strand
CGGTTCCGACCCATAGCGACCCTGTACAGGGTTTCCGAGGGTGTAAATCTTTACGGGAGTAGAAAGCCTCATCTTTCTCCCGCGGAGCGACTGGTAGTTTTGAACTGCTGACCTTAGGGTTTGCAGCCCGATTCGTAACCACTACGCTACCAGAGCTCCTTTAATAATATATATATTTAATTTTAGGCTTGTTATAAACTATTTAGTTATTTATCTAACTGGGCACTGCCAAAAACAAAAACTAAACCAACTCCAAACCATCCCACCCCCAATACTCTGTAGTCTCAATTCAAAAATCGATTGCAGTGGCCACACAGACCTCAGATACCACACTCACAGTTAGGGTCTTTATGAGGGCAGCTAACAGTTGACAATTCAGGGTCAGAAATGCTTAGGGCACATTTCTTCCAGTCAGGACAGCCTTTCCTCAGCTGTATCCACAGGCTGGCCTTTCTCTGGCCACTGCCCCATTGCGGTAGTATTACAGAGCTCTTTTAGGGTTGCTAAGAAAGTCCCACCGTGCACATCATTCTACTGTAAGCCTCAGCCTGAAGGCACTTGGCTCTAGCTCTGTGGGCCAGCAAACCTAGCTCCCCTAATTAAATGCCTGGAGGCACCTCACTCTGCTGGTAAGTCTGCTACCCAGAGTCAGTCAGCTTTACTTGTTATGTGGGCTGAGAAACTCACTGCTCCTTCTGGTGTTCTGATTCCTGATTCTGCTGCCGCTGATCCTGTGGAATCATAACTTTCTGCCTCAGGGTTGAGGAGGTTCAATGATCGAGGAACTTGGGGTCTGAAGAACATACTCCATCCCTGGCTCCTCTTCCTTGATGGTAGTGAGATCCCACTTCCCGCTTCTGCGATGGCTTATTTTATACCTGCGTTAGAGTCCCAGCTTTTCCCAATAAGCCCTGTTGACAATCACAACGGAATCACCAGCGTCCTCACCCACCTTCTCTTACCCCGACCTATCAGGGAAAAAGCCATTTGGTGGCAGTTTACTCCTGATACGGTGCTGCAGGATCAGCGCTGGACTGGAGCTACAAGGTCGGCAGTTCAAACTCAACAGCTGTTCTTGGAAACCCTATATGCAGTCACTATGCATTGGAACCACCTTGATGGCACTTAGCAACAATAATGTGGCTAGAAGAGACATTCAGCTATTCACTGCCCTGCAGACACATTAAAGATTTAATTGAACTTACATTGTTGTTGTTGTTAAGTGCCATTGAGTCAGTTCTGACCCACAGCAACCCTGCATAGAGTTTTCAAGGAGCGGCTGGTAGGATTGAACTGCCAGCCTTATGGTTCAGCGTATTATCCTGAAGCACCATACCAGGACTCCAAAAACTACGAGCTGTCTGTGAACTGACACCTTTACCTTACTGCATCCTCATCTGTAAATTGTCTGTCTTTCTACTTACCCATGTTTGTTTTGTTTGTTTGTTTTAATAGAGGCTGTTTGGTAAGTTTATTTTTCATGTAGCTCTCATACTCTTTCATATTAGTAATTACTCTGTTACTTAGTTATTATTAATAGTAACTTTAACTGTGCTTTTTTACAACTAAAATCGTTGACATTCACTCTTGGAGACTATCTTTAACTGCATTGTGTCCAGCATCAGAATTCTAGTCAGCTTTGTAGCCCATGGAGAAGTGTGTATGGTAAGGCAGTCACATGTGAAATTAAAGCTGAAGGCCTAGAGATCTCTGGTTCTGGTAGCACTTTCTTTGGTCTGGAAATCGCTGGTTCTGGAAGCACTCTCTTTAGTCTGGAAATCTCTGATTCTGGTCCACATAAAAGAGGAAGATGGATGGACAATGTGGCTGCTACAGTGGGCTCAAACATAGCAATGATTGTGAGGATGGCACAGGACCAGGCAGTGTTTTGTTCTGTTGTACATGGGGTTGCTGCGAGTCAGAACCAATCTAATGACACCTAACAACAACAACAGGAAATATTGACTGTTTATCATTGAAATTTCTAAATAGAAACATAAGTAGCATAGTAGGAGCCTTCACAAAGTTCACGGAACAATGGTATTGAAAGACTACTGGAATTCTTCCACAGACTTTCTGCAGCACCCTCGTATATGTGATAAATTTGTTTTGTATACAGAAGAGCAATGCTGAGTGCTTCTTTTATTTTAGAAACCTTTTAAAACCTTGAAAAGGATGTACTTGCTCAGGTTTTTAAGTACAAGCATTAGAATGCGAATGCGATCTTTAATTTTCTGGAGTGTCCTTCTATAAGGGTCTTTGACCACTGGCTTATGATGAAAGATGACACGGCGTGAGTGAGTATCGGCCATTCCTTGCTGGGTGTTTTGAGTGTTTCTTTTTTTCTTCCTTTTACCTTTGGAAAATAACCATAATGATTCTGTTCAGGGCTGTGGTTTTTAAATTGCTTGTCTGCTAATTATAAGAAAAACCAAGATATTGAAATGTGTGTAATGCTAATTACTCATCCCTTCTCTCACCCACTGTAATTTACCATGCATCTGTAGCATGTCAGTGGCTGATTCGGAGCTTCTGCATCTGTTTTTTTCATAGCAATTTGGTTTCATCCTCACCTCATGGAATTGTTTAGCTAACAATATGGCGAGCCTCTCATCCAGTCTGCTTCTTTAAAAGGTTTTGTGAGCCATTATAAAAGATTGCATGTCTTTTGTAGTGTGGCACTGTATGATACATCACTGGATTGCAAGGTTGATTTGAACCACAAGGTTGGCAGTTCAAACTCACCAGCCACTCCTTAGAAGCCCTATACTTGGTTGCTATGAGTAGGAACCAACTCGACGGCACTTAACATCAGCAAGTTCCCAAGACCATGTGACATACTGCTCATCAGTTTGTCATGTGGTGGCTTGGGATTGCTGTGATGCTGAAGCTATGCCACTGGTATTTTAGATACCTTAAGTGTCACCCTTGGTGGCCTAGTTTCATCAGAACTTTCAGACTAATACACAGAAGAAAGAGTGCCAGGCCACTTCTGAATGGTTAGCCACTGAAAACATTAGGAATAGCAGAGAAGCATTGTGCCAGAAAATGAGCCCCTCAGGTTGGAAGACACTCAAAGTATGACTGGGGAAGAGCTATCTCCTCAAAGTAGATCTGACCTTAATGACATGGATGGAGCAAACCTTTTGGGACCTTCCTTTGCTGATGGGCACAGCCCAGAATTAGGAGAAACTGTTGCAAACATTCATTAATAATTTGAACCTGGAATGTATGAAGTTTGATATAGGCAAATTGGAAATCCTCATAAAATGAAATGGTACACATAAAGATCGATATCCCAGATATTAGTGAGCTCAAGTGGATTGATATTAGCCATTTTGAATCAGACAGTTGTATGATTTACTATGCCAGGAATGACAAATTAGAGAGGAATAACATTACATTCATCATCTAAAAGAGCATTTCAAGATGAATCTTGAAGTGCAATACTGTTTTTGATAGGATAATATGAATATGCCTACAAGGAAGACCAATTAATACTACTATTATTCATATTTATGCACAAATCACTAAAGCCAGTGATGATGAAACTGAATAATTCACTGCAAGTTCGGTGGTTCAAACCTACCAGTTGCTCCTTGGAGACCCTACACTGGGTTGCTATGAGTCAGAACTGATTAGACAACATTTAACACCAACAACCAACTTCTTCAGGCCAAAATTGATCAAATATGTAATCAAGATGGATTGATTAAAATTAGTGATTTGAATGCAAAAGTTGGAAACAAAGAGGAAACCAAGAGGATAGTTGGTGGTAGAAATAATGTTGGAGACCGCATGATAGAGTTTTGCAAGACCAATTACTTCTTCATTGCAAATATCTTTATTCAATAACATAAATGGCGACTATGCACTTGAACTTAACCAGATGGAATATACAGGAATAAAATTGATCTGTGGGAAGAGATGATGGAGAAACACAGTATCATCAACTGAAACGAGATCAGGGGCCAACTGTAGAACAGATGCATCAATTGCTAATATGCAAGTTCAGGCTGAAGCTGAAGAAAATTAAAACAAGTTCACTAGAGCCAAAATATGACCTTGAGTATGGAGTCCTGGAGTGGCGCTCTGGGTTAATGTGCCAGACTACAAAGCTGTGTGAACTGCAAGGTCAGCAGTTCAAGCTCACCAACTTCTCCTT
>NW_006408552.1:16584072-16586244 GCF_000296735.1 Chrysochloris asiatica | reverse complement strand
GGTTGTGATATTGAAAGTTTCTGGTCAAAATATGGAGTAATACAGGAAGTACCAAAAGAAGAGGAAAGGAATACACAGAGTGACTGTACCAAATAGAAGTGGCTGATGTTCATTCATTTTGAGCGGTACCACGTGATCAAGAAACCAGTGATATTGATGGAAGGCATCCAAGTTGCACTGAATGCATTTGCGAAAAAACAAGTCTCTAAAAACTGACAGAATACAAATAGAAATGCTTCCAGAAACTGATGCAGCACTGAAGGCGCTCACTCGTCTATGCCAAGAAATTTGAAAGAAAGTTACCTGGCCAACCGATTGAAAGAGTTCCATATTTGTGCCCATTCCAAAGAGAGGTGATGATCCAACAGAATGTAGAAATTATCAAACAGTATCAGTAATATGCAAGTAAATTTTTGTTGAAGATAATTCAAAAATGTTTACAGCAATATATAAACATAGAACTGCCAGACATTCAAGCCAGATTCAAAAAAGAATGTGGAACTAAGGATATAATTGCTGATGTCAGATGGATCTTGGCCAACAGCAGAAAATACTAGAAAGATGTTTACTTGTGCATTATTGACTGTGCCATAAAGAGTTTCAACTCTAGCTCATGACATGCTATGGATACAGCATTGCAAAGAATGGGTATTCCATATCACTTAATTGTGCTCATGAGGATCTTGTTCATAGACATAGCGGCAAGTGCATACTGTATGGTTCAAAATTAGGAAAGGTGTGTTTTCAGGATTGTATCCTTTCACCATACTTATTCAATCTGTATGCTGAGCCGATAATCTGAGAAACTGGATTATATGAAGATGAACATGCCATCAGCACTGGAGAAAGACTCGTTAACAACCTATGATATGAAGATGGTACAACCTTGCTTAATGGAAGCAAAGAGGAAGATCAAAGACTACATCATTTAATATAGATTGCACCTCAATGTAAGGAAAACAAAATTTCTTACTATTGAATCAATAAATAATGTCATGATAAACAGAGGAAAATTGAAATTGTCAAAGACTTCATTTTGCTTAGATCCACAATTAACACTCTTGGAAGCAGCAATCAAGAAATCACGCGACATATTTTATTAGGCAAATCTGCTGCAAAAGACTCTTTTAAAATGTTTAAAAGCAAAGGTCACTTTGAGGACTAAGGTATACCTGATCCAAGCCATGGAATTTGCAATAGCCTCATAAGCATGTGGGAGTCCTGGTATGGCACTGTGGGATAAAACACTGGACCTCAAGGTCTGTTTGAACCATAAGGTCAATGGTTCAAACTCACCAGACACTCCTTGGAAACCCTATATAGGGTCACTATGAGTCAGAACTGACTGGATAGCACTTAATACCACCACCACCACCAATAAGCCTGTGAAAGTTGGATCACGAATAAGGAAGACTGCAAAAGAATTGATGCAGTTGAAATACAGTAGTGAAGAATATTGAAAGTACAATGGATCATCAGGAAAGCAAACAAATGTATCTTGGAAGAATACAGTCAGAATGTTTCTTAGAAGTGAGCATGGTGAGATTTCATCTCTTGTCCTTTAGATGTATTATCAGGAGGGATGAATCCCTGGAGAAGGACTTCATGCTTAGTAGAGTGGAGGGTCACTGACAAAGTGAAAGACCCTCAGTGGCATGAATTGACATAGTGGCAGCAACACTGGACTCAAGCATAACAATTATGAGGCTCCTACAGGACTGCTGGGCAGTGTTACCTTCTGTTGTAATAGAATCATTATGAGTTGGAACTGACATGCCAGCAACTAACAACAACAATAAAAACATGACCATTTGATATAGTATAAAATACTTGCAATCCTCTTTTTTCATATTCTTGTCTCATTGCCTTCTTACACTTTGCCTCATACAATTAAAAAAAAACAACACTTTTTATTGTGAATTGCATGAAGGTTTACAGAGCAGATCAGTTTTCCATTCAACAATTCATATGCATTTTGTTTCGTGTCATTGATTGCAGTCCCCACAATGTAACATCACTTATCCCACTTCCTCCCTGTTTCCCATTTGCATTCGTCTTTCTTTCCCAACCCCTCTGACCTTTTCCCTTTGGTAAATCCTGCTGTTTTGATCTCAAGTAGTTGATGTTACTGTTACTGTTAATGTTACTGTTCCCCTTGTACACCTGTCTATT
>NW_006408552.1:16524055-16583607 GCF_000296735.1 Chrysochloris asiatica | reverse complement strand
TTTTTACCATCTCCAAGGCATTATCTTTTTCCCAAAAGCAAAACACACCAGAGGTCTTTGTTTTTACTTGTAAACTTGGTGTGCACAGTCTAATGCATGCCATTCTTCTCCCCATTTTACCCCAGTAGTAGGTTTTGACTGTTGATATTGTTGTTCCTCTAGCGTTTCTACGTGGTAATGATCCTTGAATCTTATTTTGCTGAGAATCCATCTGTGGAAGAAAAAGAAAGATTATTAAAAGAGACTTCTCCACTTATGCTTCTGAAAGGATGGAGATGTACTTCCCCCTATTCCTCCCACTTTGTACAGCTGAAAATCCTGAGGGTTGTACATAAACACAAGAAGACTTTGAAATGTGGAGAGTAGAGGAAGACGAGTTAGAGACGTTGGAATTCAATGAACAACACACTCATAATTTACCTGAGCTTTCTATTAGCCTAATATAGCTTAGATTGGATGCCAGAGAAGGCAGTGACACTGATTCCGAAGTTGACAGACAAAAAAGACAAAGCTTCAAGAAGCCCTTGACTTTCTAGCCGAAGGACCACAAAAAGAATAGTCTAGTGAGAGAGAAAAACTTTTAGATAATAACAGACCTACCCTAGCCAATGAAAAGTCTAGCACAGAATAAAACAGTGAAACTACAGCCACACTCTTAATACCACCTACAAAGGTTGAGTGTGGAGCCTTGCTTACAAGATGCTGCGAAGTCTAACCAGAGTAATGGGAAAGAAAACTGTGTTGGTCCAAGATTTGGATTCCCAGTGACAAATAATGAGCTCTCTCCTTCTTGTAGTGCCCATGAGAACGCTTAGGGGGTCCACGTTTATACACCATGACCCCAGCACTATTGAGGCATCTCTCCCTCTCTGCACTGGAGTGATATGAGGGGAGACCTAGTAAAGAGTCAGGACCACCCAGTGGTAACAAAGACCCTTTTCCTACAATCTCACCAAAGGCTGTGTGTTGTTGTTAATTGCTGTCTAGCTGGTTCTGACTCATAACAACCCTGTATCAAATTTTCGAGAAGTGGCTGGTGAGTTTGAACCTCCAACTCTGTGGTTTAAACCGACCTTGTGGTCTAGTGTTTATCCTACAGTGCACACACCTCTCTACTTCCCATCCTGGAGTCCTGGTGTGGTGCTGTGGGTTAATGTGCTGGACTGTAAGGTTGGTTTGAACTGTAAAGGTTGACAGTTCAAGCTCACTAGCCACTCCTCAGAAATCCTGTACAGGGTTTCTATGAGTTGGAACTAATTTGATGACACTTAACAAGAACAACAACCCTTCACATCTTGGGTGGAAGTGGGGAGCCTAAACTCTCACCCCAACCCAACAGAAATGAGGACTCTAGCTCCGTAGGTGTCAAGTGAGACCAAATGAGAACCTAGGACTTCCACCTCATCTGGAAGTAATGAGTCAAGGTCCCTGTTCTCTGCCAGAGCAATATCAGGAGAATTCTCTGAAATAGATGATTTAAATATGATTGAGAATCTCAACATACCCAAAATGTCCAGGTTTCTGTGGAAGATCACTCATCATACTAAAAATGAAAAATTGTCCCATTTGAGAAAAGACAATCAAGAGTGGATTTTCCAGAATAAAACAAGAAAGAAGGACCTGATGTTCTATAGCTAAAATAAATAAATAAACCAGTGAAAACCATATGAATAGCCGCAGAGCGTTGTCTGATAATGTGCCAGGAGATGAGCACCTCAGGTTATCAAAACATGACTGGGGAAGAGCTTCCTCCTCAAAGTAGAGTTGACCTTAGAGCTGTGGCTATAGTAAAGCTTTAAGACCTACATCTGCTGATGGGCACAACTCAAAATGAAAATAAACAGCTGCTAACATCCATTTGTAATTGGAACTTGGAATGCATGAAGTGTGCGCGAATCTAGGAAAACTGGAAGTCATCAAAAATGAAATTAAACACAAAAACATCAAAGCCCTAGGCATTAATTACCTGAAATGGACTAGAGTTGGCCATTTTGAATCAATTATATGCTCTACTATGTTGGGAATGACAAATTGAGGAGGAATGGCATCATATTCATTGTCAAGAAGAACGTTTTGTACAATGCTGTGTCAGGTAGCATAATATCTTGTCTACATGGAAGACTGGTTAATATGACTATTATATTCAAATTTACAACCAATCACTAATGCCATGATGAAGAAATTAAAAAATTTTAACAACTTTTATAGTCTGTACTTTATCAAGTATGCATTAATAATTATTGGTGATTGGAATAGGATTGTAATGCATTAACAATCAAGGTGCATTAATAATTACTGGTGATTTGAATATGAAAGTTAGAAACAAAGAAGAAGGATAAGTAATTGGAAAACACGTGCTTGGTGATAGAAATGATGCCAGAGATCACATGGTAGAATTTTGCAAGACCAACAATTGATTCATTTTAAATACCTTTATTTGTTCAACAGCATAAATGGTGTCTATACCTGGAAACCTTGCTAGATGGAATAAACAGAATGAAATTGGTGACATTTATGGAAAGAGATGATAGAGATGCTCAATACTATCAGTCAGAACAAGCCAAAGGTCAATTTCAGAACAGACCATCAACTGCTCATATGAAAATTTAAGGTGAAGCTAGAGAAAAAACTTAAATGTCCACAATAGCCAAAGTATGACCTAGAATATATCTCACCTGAATGTAGATACCATCTCAAGAATAGATTGGACACATTTGAACACTAATGACCTCAGACCAGGTGAGTTGTGGGATGACATTAAGAGAATCATATACGAAAAAAGCAAAGGATCATTTTAAAAGACAAGAAAGAAAGAAAAGACAGAAAAGAAAAGAGAAGTCGATGTCAGAAGAGACTCTGAAACTTGCTATTGTAGTGACACTGAAGCAACTGGAAGAAATGATGCAGTGAAAGAGGTGAACGGAAGATTTCAAAAAGCAAGTTGAGAAGACAAAGTGTTATAATGAAACGTGCAAAGACCTGAAGTTACAAAACCATAAGGGAAACCTTGCTTGGCATTTTTCATGCTGAAAGAACTGAAGAAAAAGTCACACCTCGAGTTGAAATATTAAAGGATTCTATATGAAACTTGGAGTCCTGGTGTGGCACTGTGGGTTAATGCACTGGACTGCAAAGTTGGTTTGAACCACAAGGTTGGAGGTGATTCAAGCTCATGAAAAACACTCCTTGGAAACCCTATACAGGGTCACTGTGGGTTGGAACCTACAACAACAACAACAACAATGGGCAAAATAGTGAATGACACAGGAAGCATCAGAAGAAGATGGAAGGAGGAATACACAGAGTCACTGTTACAAAGCAAATGTGCGCAACCATTTCAAGAGATAGCATATGGGTATTCAAAGAGGAAATGCAATCTGCACTAAAGGTATTGGCAGACAACAAGTCTTCCGGAATTGAAAGTATACAAATGGAAATCTTTCAACAAGCTGATGCAGCACTGGAGGCGCTCACTCCTCTATGCCAAGAAATTTGGAAGACCTGGGCAACAGACTGGAAGAGATCCATATTTGTGGCCATTCCAAAAAAGATGACCCAATAGAATGTAGAAATTATCGAGCAGTATCATTAGTATCATACACAAGTAAAATTTTGCTGAGGATCGTTAAGAAATGGTTGCAGCAGTACATTGTCAGGGAGCTGCTAGAAATTCAAGCCAGATTCAGAAGGGGACTTGAAACCAGGGATATTGCTGATGTCAAATGGATCTTGGCTGATAGCAGAGAATACCAGAAAGATGTTTATTTATTGACTGTGGGAAAGTACTAAGATGTGTGGATCACACATGTGTGAAGCATTGTGGGAAATGGAAATTCCAGAGCACTTCATTGTACTTATGCTGAACATATACCTACACTAGAAGCAGTTGTCAGAACAGAGTAAGGGGATGCTGAATGGTTTCAAATCAGGAAAGGTGTGTGTTGGTAGTGATATCCTTTCACCGTATTTAATCTGTTTCCTGAGCGAAGTCTGAGAATCTGGACCGTATGAAGAGAAATGTGCCATCACGTTTGGAGAAAGACTCACTGACATCCTGTTATATGAAAATAACACGACTTTCCTTGTTGAACGTGCAGAGAACTTGAAGCATTTATTGAAAAAAATCTAAGACAACAGTCTTCAGTATGGATTATACCTCGAGATAAAGAAAACAAGACTCCTCACAACTGAACCGAGTTGTCATGGATTTAATCTTACTTGTATCCATAATCAGCACCCATGGAATCGGCAGTCATGAAAGCATAGGCTATATTGTTAGACAAGTCTGTTGTAAAAGACCTCTTTAAAATGCTAAAAGAATAAAGATGTCTGTCACCTTGAGGACTAAGGTGTGACTGACCTAAGGCTTGGTATTGTCAATTGCTTCCTACATATGAAAGCTAGAGAATGGATAAAGAAAACCAAAGAAGAATTGATGTATTTGAATTATGGTGTCAGCTTAGTGCTAAATTGTCACATATCATGGACACAATGAACATTTTTTTTCTATTGGCTGGTTATTGAAGTGTTCTGTGCTATTGTAATGAGACCAGAAACAAAATCTATAGGTTGTCCAGCTCTGGCTTTAGTCACATCCTCTTGTTGGGAGTATTAAGGACAGAAGTCTAGTTGGAATCTTTCCTAGGAACAAGCTCTGTAGGGACAATCTTTCTCTTGTTTTTCTATGCTTTTCAATGTACAGTTTCTTAAACAGAGTCTTGCTACGTTCATGTTCTTATATGTTAAAACAAGGAGCCCTGCAGGCACAATTGTAATGAGCACTACACTGCTGACTGAATGGTTGATAGTTCGAACCTACCAGCCACTCTATGGGAGAAGGATAAGGCAGTTGGCTTCCATAAATATTTACAGTCTCAGAAACCTATCAGTTCTACTTTTTCCTTTAGAGTTTCTTGCTATGAGTTGGAATTGGCTCAACGACAGTGGGTTTGTGTTTTGTTGAAATTTTGTAGTGAAAGCATATCTTCAGATGATTAGATTTCCCTTTCATAAGATGTTAGGTACATATTTCTATTACTTAAGGTAATTATTTAATAAGTGTTTATTACATGCTAGCAATGAGGTAGGCACTTTATTAGGGATGGAAATACTGAAGCTAAATGTCACCCTCTCTGTATTAGAGAGAGACTAGCTGCCACCAAGTGGGCTCTGACTCATGGTGACCCTATGTGTGTGTCATAATAGAACTGTACTCTATAGGGTTTTCAGTAACTCATTTGTTTTGAAGTGGTTGCCAGGGCTTTCTTCCAAGGCACTTCTGGTTAGATTTGCATCTCCAATTTTTGGTTTCACTCCTCTATGCCAAGAAATTTCGAAGACCTGAACAAGTATGTTAATGGTTATGCTACCAGGAGGCAATCAGTGCAGTGACTGAGGAGCTCTGGTGGAGCTGTTGTTAAACATTGAGCTGCTGACTGCAAGGTTGGAAGTTCAAGCTTACCAGCTGCTCCACAGGAGAAAGATGAGGCAGTTTGCTTCTGTAAAGATTAACAGTCTCGGAAACCCTGTGGAGCAGTTCTATTCTGTCCTGCAGATGGGTCATTATGAGTTGGAATCAACTGGGGGCAGTGGGCTTGTTTTGTTTGTTATATACTAACAGATAATAGGAGTCCTGGTGTGTCGCTGTAGGCTAATAGTGCACAGGACTGCAAAGTCAGTTTGAACCTCAAGCTTGGTGGTTCAAGCTCACCAGTCTCTCCTTGGAAACCCTATGCAGGGTTGTTATGGATCAGAACCACCTCAATGACACTTAACAACCACAACACAGAATAATAAAATCTAAGGTAAAGACTGGGGGAAAGTTTGTACAACTCTGATTTAATGACAGCTGTGTTATTACCCTACTGAACTGGCCTCCCAGATTGACCTAGAAAGCAGCAGAGATGCTAATGGGGCAGTTGTCTTGGCATTTTAGAAAAGTCCTGGGAATGTTCACATTGCCATTTGATTATCTGTATTTCTGTTCTCAAGGAGACCTGGAGGTACAGTGGTTAAAATCACCTGGCTGCTAACAGAAAGGTTGGTGGTTCGAACCCACCAGCTGCTCCAAAGGAGAAAGATGAGGCAGTCTGCTTCTGTAAAGATAATAGCTTTGAAAGCCCTATAGGGCAATTCTACTCTGTCCTACTGGATCGTTATGAGTTGAAATCATAACATTTTGGTGGCAATGGTTTGGGTTTATTCTTGTTTTCAGATTACCTTATCCTATGTGGTGCTGTAAGATAAGCACGGGACTGCTAACCAAAGGTCTCTTGATTCATAGCCACCAGCCACTCCTCATAAACCCTATACAGGGTCGCTATGAGTTGGAACCGACTCGACAGTAGTTAGTAATAACATTATTAATTACATAACATGGAGTCTTGCTGGTTGAAGAGAGTGGCTGCTAACCAAAAGGTCAGCGGTTCAAACCCAGCAGGCACTTTAAGGGAGACGAACGTGGCACTTTGATTCCATAAGGATTTACAGTCTTAGAAACCCTATGGGACAGTTATAGCCTGTTCCACAGAATCTCTGTGAATCAGAATTGACTTGACAGCGGTGGATTTTTTTTTTTTTTTTAAATCATATAGCATATTGGATGCTACATCATTAATAAATACCTGGCTGATGTCTTTATTACTTTGTCTTCATGCATTAATAGAAAATGTTTTCTATCAGCATGTGAAGTGCATTTGACAGCTATTCCTTTACCACTTATATAAATTTCCATCTTGAAAATTAAATTTTATATCCATGAGAATAGTGAGAGATTCTTTTGCGAACTCATGAACTATAATTTGGTAACAATTTATATTATTGCTCAGAAACTGAACTAGATTTATGTCCCGAAATTTGAATTAGATAATTTAAGGATGTTAACATGCTTTTTCTTTCCTCATGTGAAACAATATGATTTTGACATTTTTTTAAAAAAGTCGTAGGAAATTGCAGCATTGTTCTGCAGATTTCCTTGTTTTCTTTACTGTGAGAGTGATCTCCATTAACTTAGGAGACAGAGCTATCCATCATCTTTGTTATTACAGGTCCATTTATTCTGTCATTAAATATTTACCGGGTAGTCATCTTACACTCCAGGATCCTTCAGAAAGTAGACAAACAAGGTCTCTGACCTCATAAAGTTTACATGAGGGAGACAGGCAGTTAGCCAGTAAACAAATGAATAAGCAAGATAATTATGGATAGTCATCAGTTGTAGGAAGGGGAGAATACAGCGTGTTTAACGTAATAAGGGTGGTAGGTTACAGTGGTGGGTGGGTTACAAGGAACGCTACTCTAAGAAGGTGGCATTTAAGACAATTCTTGAAAAGGAAGAATGAGCCAGTCACCCTGCAAAGAAATGGGGTTAGAGAATTCTAGAGCGGAGATAGTAAGCCCATAGACCCTGAAGCAGGAAGAGCTTAGTGTGAGTAAGAAGCAGAAAGAAAATGAGCGTGCTCAGAGCATGTTATGCTCAAGGATGAGGAAAAGCAGGGGAGTGAGTGGTAGATGGAGACTGGATCTTGCAAGACATTGCAGACTATTTACCTCATTTCCATTATATAGTCAAACTCTACTTAATGTCCACAATATGTTCTGTAAAATAGGGTGTGATATATGAGTTGGACATTGTGCAAATGGCATGTCAGGGCTTAGTCTGTCCCCACTTATTGTTTCAACATGTCCACCAAGATGATCAGCATGCTGAGAGTGAGTTACTTTTGTGTTTGGTCCTTAATCTACATCATGAACCATTTCTCCATATCTGATACAGTCTCCGTATCCCTCCCACATTTTGTTAGCCTTGCAGCTCTTAGTAGAGCCTATCCCTTTAGCTGCTCAGAGAGGTTTTTCTTTGTCTTTGAGGACCATTGAGATAGTTGAGTGGGGCATGATTAAGTCATGAGCCGTAGCCTTCACTGGTGTTCTCGCTTCATGTGATTTAGTAACCTTTTGTTGCACTTCCAAATTGATACTTGTCCTTTGCCTCTTGTTGCTGTTGTCTGTAGCACGGTTCTGCAGTGTATAGGAGCCATAGTGCACTTCATGGTAAATAGAAAAAACACTGCAACTCTCAGGAGATGGGAGCTACACAATATTGGATGCTGCTGCTGATGCATCGAAGGATACCCAGTGCACTCCCTACATAAGCCTGCAACGTTGGTGTGGATTATGACTATTATATTCTGCATTTTGTATTTGTATTATGCATAATTCATAATATTTGTATTATGACATAGTATCTGTATCATGTATATATATACAAGATGTCTGAGATACATACACGTGTTGCACATGGGAGGCTGTTGTGTGTGCTATGTCTCATTCTCTGATCAGGATTTTTGCACTCTGTTATAACCTTGCGGACAATGGATGTTATGTGGCACAGGACTGTATTCTGTCTGAATGCTGCCAAGGAAGGTTTTGAAAGTGTTAAAGCAGGACATGATGTGCTAATTTGCTATCGAGTCAGTTCCGATTCATAGTGACTCTGTCAAGGTTTCCCGAGGAGCAGTTAGTGGATTTGAATCACCGACCTTGCAGTTAGCAGTCCAGTGCTTATCCTATAGCACCACCCCAGGACTCCTTTGATATCTTGAATATCTCCTAATTCTCTGAATTATGTTTGTGGTGGTATTGTTTATTAAGTGCCTTCAAGTGGGTTCCAACTCAAAGTGACCCTGTATAGGGTTTCCTAGACTGTAAGTCTTTGTGGAAGTAGAAAGAAAGCCTCATCTTTTTCCTGCAGAGCAGCTGGTGGGATCGAATTGCTGACCTTGTGATTTGCATTCCTACAGAACCTCGGCTCACCCCAGACATTAGTATTTGTAACTGTAAGTACAAAAAATCATCTCTTTTAACGTAGACTAACTCCACTAGAACGAGATGATCCCACAGTTTATCAGCTGTCTCTTTGCAGCTTCATACCACAGGATTTGATCATTAGTCGTTGAATCTGAACTAGAACTGTTTATTTGGGAATGTAAACTAGCTTTGAAAGCAAAACCATTTGGCACCCTGATATTAAATTGCTTGTGTAATTTACGCCAAGATAATTATAATAACAGCCCCTCACTTGTGACACTGTAATATAAGTACTGGACTGCTAATGATAAATCTGGTGTTCAGACTCACCAGTTGTCCTTCAGAAATCCCATACAGGATCTCTATGAATCACAACAGATTCAATGGCGCTTTAACAACAACAACTTACTGGCTAGTATCGTTGTTATTGTTAAGTACCATCCAGTGGGTTCTGACTCATAGTGACCCCATGAACAGCAGGAAGAAACACTGCCCGGTCCTGCACCATCCACACAATTGCTGCTATGTCTGAGCCCATTATTGCAGCCACTGTGCCAATTCATCCTGTGGAAGGTCTTCTTCTTATTCACTGACCCCCCCACTTTATCAAGCATGAAGTCCTTCTCTTTTATTTGGAGTGTTTTTGGAGAATATACTAGCTTTGAAAGCAAAACCATTCAGCAAGTTAGCATCTAATTATTTGTGTGATTTATTTATGCTAAGGTATTATAATGATAGCTTCTCACTGGCTGATAAGTAGCCATTGCAATTCAGAACAAAACAAAGATCCAGAACTCAGCAAAGCAGACTTTCCACAGCTAAAACAGGCATCCTATTAATTCATGATGTGGTTGAAAAGCAAGAGCTTCTCGGACTCCAATTCAAAGACTGTCTCATCTTGGTCCACAGAAACTTTTGAAGTATCAGATTAGAAACAGTGAGAGGCAGGTGTGAGGACCACAGCCAAGTGAGGGAGCCATAGCCAAGTGAGGGGGCCAGCACCAACAGCAAAGAAGGCAATAGAAGACTGCAAAATGTGGAACCAAGATTTTAAAAGCCAGAAGCATTTGAGACCACACAGCGAAGGTGTAAGTGGTCCTGTGTGCATGGTACCTTGAATTAGTTTTGGATTTGGGATTCAAAAAGACTTTAAAGGCTACAAAACACTGGTGTCACAGAATCTGAGGAAGCTAAAGATCTCTGTTACACCCTCTGTGACAGTGGACCAACCCAAAACAGTTGTTATTAAATTGACACCTCCCCAGGCTCCCACCATGCACACAGAGCAAAACTTCTGGGACCTTTCAGTCAGATTGCCAGGCCTTTCTTTTGAGGCTTCTCTGGGAGCACCAATCTTACAGTTGTTGTTGCTAATTGCTTTCAAGCCACTTCCAATTCATAGCACCCTGTGTGGGGTTTCCAAGGAGTGACTGGTGAGTTTGAACTGCTATCTTTATGATTCAAACCAACCTCCAGTGCTTATCCTACAGCGCCACACCATGACTCCTTTTGGATGTTGTTGTTGTTGTTGTTATGTGCCATCGAGTCGGTTCCGATCCATAGCGACCCTGTATAGGGTTTCCGAGGGTGTAAATCTTTACGGGAGTAGAAAGCCTCATCTTTCTCCCGCGGAGCAGCTGGTAGTCAAATATTTAACAGTTTGAGCTACCCATGGTTCCTCCTTGACCAGAGACACACTGAAAAATCTCTGTGCTTCGGTTTCTTCATTTGTAAAACATAAAGGGTAATTTGAATTACTGTTATTAGAATGAAAGGAACTAATATTACTTAAAAGGCTGTTGAAATTGTAAAAGTACAATGTAAATGCTAACTTTTTCAACTCCCTTTGATTAAGGAGCCTTGGTGGCATGGTAACATGTTGGACTATTAACTGGAAGTTGGCAGTTTGAAGCCACCAGTTACTCTCTGGGAGAAAGATATGACTGTCTGCTTCCATAAAGATTTACAAGATCAGAAATCTTATAGGGACAGTTCTACTGTGTCCTTTAGGGTCATTATGAGGCAGCACAGACTTGATGGCAGTGGTTTTATTTTATTTTATTTTTATCTTTCTGTGTTTGATTACTGATTGGTGATAGTGGCTCTGTGCCCTTGAGTTGGTTCTGACTCAGAGTAACCCTGGATAGGGATTCTATAGCTGTAAATCTTTACTAGAGCAGAAAGCCTCATCTCTTTCTACTTGAGGTGACTGGTAGATTCAAACTGCTGATGTTGCAATTAGCAGCTCAATTCATAATCCACTACACTACCAGTGCTCCTTTGATTAGCTGATTCATCATGGACTACTTCCCTAAATGAGCTTATCCAGTAGTATAAGTATTGGACTGGTGACCACAGGGTAGGCAGTTCAAACCCACCAGCCACTCATGGAAATCCTGTACAGGGTCGTTATGAATCAGAACCGACATAAGGGCACTTACCAACAACAACCACTCAATGAATCACTCAGAGGGCCTCAGTCTCCTTATTGTTGTAATTAAGTGCCATCAAGTTGGATCTGCTCATAGTGAATTTGTATAGGGTTTCTGAGGAGTGACTAGTGGCTTTGAACCACTGACCTTGTGGTTAGCAGTCCATGCTTATCCTGTGATGCCCCACCAGAACTCCTCATAAATATAGAATAATTAAATGGGATTTGTCTATTTCACACCAGCAGAAGAATGTCCTTAAGACCTTCGGGTCTTGCACAATGTTATTTGAATTGTTGCTGGGCTGTATCAGAGCACTGGATGGTAGCACGTTATAGAAATAGGCCTGAGGACTGAAGAAAAGGTTAAATGTCATTCAGCTGACCTTGTTTCTGAAGAAAGAGAGCTGCTGTGAAATTAATTAGACAAAACTTTCTCTAAAAAGTGATTTTAAGACAAGTTTCCATGCCTTGGAATTTTGAGTGTTAAATCTGGATGTGTATTTATGGGAAGCAAATTTCCCACTTTCCCTGGAGGATTTGTTTCGTATGAAAGTCCCAAATATACAGGGATCCAAAGTGACTGTTTCTCTGCTCTTCATAAGGTTTTCAGTGATGAAATATTCGGAAGTAGTTTCCTAGTCTGTCTTCATCTGGAAGCTCATCTGAAACCTGTCCACCATGGGTGACCCTGCTGGTATTTAAAATGCCTGTGGCATAGCTTCCAGAATCACAGCAACCCACAAGCCACCACAGTACAACACACTGACAGAAGAGTAGGTTATATGAAGAAAAACGTGGCATCAGGATTGGAGGAAGACTCATTAACAACCTGTGATTTGCAGATGATACAACCTTGCTTGCTGAAAGTAAAGAGATCAAAGAGCACAGCCTTCGGTATGGATTGCATCTCAATGTAAAGAAAACAAAAATCCTCGCCAGTGGACCAATAAACAACATTATTATCAACAGAGAAAAGATTGAAGTTATCAAGGACTTCATTCTTCTTGGATCAGTTATCAACACTCATGGAAGCAGCAGTCAAGAAATCAAAAGACGTGTATTGCATTAGGCAAATCTGCTGCACAAGACCTTTTAAAGTGTTGAAGAGCAAAGATATCAGCTTGAAGACTAAAGTGCACCTGACCCAAGCCATGGTATTTTCAATAACCTCATATGGATGTGAAAGCTGGACAGTAAATAAGGAAGCCCGTAGAAGAATTGGTGCTTTTGAGTTATGGTGTGGGAGGCGAATATTGAAAGTTCCATGAGCTGCCAAAAGAACCAACAGCTCTGTGTTGGAAGAAGTGCAGAGTGTATCCTCCTTGAAGGCCAGGATGGCCGCACTTTGTCTTTCATACTTCAGACATATATTATCAGGAGGGACCAATCACTGGAGAAGGATATCATGTTTGGTAAAGTAGAGGGTCAGATAAAAAAAGGAAAGACCCCCAGTGAGATGGATTAGCAAAGTGTGGCAACAGTAGTGAGGTTAGCCCACAACAGCATTTCATTCTGTTGTGCATAGCATCCCTATGAGTCGGTACCAACTCAGTGGCACACCTAACAACAACAACAAAGTGACTGTTACAGTGAAATTACTGAATGACACTAATTTTTTTGCAGTTTAAAACTTTCAAGTAGGCTTTGTGATAATACAGTGAGGACTTAGATTGATTATGATTTCAATCTTTTAAATTGTGATTCAATATTATGTAGCATTAAAACACACTTAAATTAAAAAATAAATGAAGAATCAAGTGGAATGAACACTCATCCTTCCATTGGTTCGACCTCTCAGATGGTGACTTGCAATCTATTAAATGCTAGGATTCTAATTGTCCTTATTGTTCACTGTATTCCAGAATCATTTCCCATGTAATTAGCATCCACTTTAATGAGAAGTAGTTAATTACCCTTTCCACAGATAGACTAGATTGCCATAGATTGTCCAAATATAATTGCAGATTTAAAGTTTGAGTCTACTTTTTGCAGTTGAACTGCAGACTACAAATGAATTCCTGTATATACCTGTAACTACTTATTAGAAACTTTGCTAAATGAGAAACTATTTGGCACAGCATTTCCCAAGGCAAACCTGTAGAGTCTAGTAAAAGCGTGGGTCTAGTAAGAACTTCCTCCCTTGGGGGCACCAGCTGAAATTGAGTGGAGAGAACACCAACTCCAGTTTACATAGTGAAGGTCACTCACCAGAGGACCAGGTATCCCTGCCTCCCACCAGTGACCAAGGGTGGCCTAAGGAAGTGCCGTCTACTCCTAAAGGTGGCACCAACGCAGATCAGATTGAGCAGATCGAGTTCCAGCAGGCTTTGAAGAGTGAGAGAGTCAGAAGAGCATTGCAAAACTCTGAAAAATATACTGTCATTGGAACTGCCACCTAGGTTCCATACAGCAAAGCTAGCCTGCGACTGCCTACTTTAATCAAAGATTTAAACAGCCATCTGAATAAATTACCCAGCATATCATCCCACCACCAGGAACATAAAAATCATCTGTGGCCGATACGGAGATGAATCAAAGGTTGGAATTACAGTCTGTCATCATTACTCTCACATTCCATATTTGCCTACTCACCAAGATGCGTTTGTATCCCCCCAAATCAATATTTACAGCATTTTCAGTCATAGATTTGTGCATGCAAAGAACATACATGTTCTAAGCTGTAGTCAAACAAGACTAGTTCAGTATTCACTAATTCAGTGTTCTTGGGGACATTATAGAACATAATGACTAGAAATAATGAGAACCAACTGTATCTGACAAGGATTTCAAAGCATCCATTATAAAAGTACTTCAATGGACAATTATGAATCATCTCTTAAATAGGAAATCTCAGCAAAGGAAATAAAGTGGGGGAAAGAAAGAGAGAGAACCAAATCGAGATTAGTGAATTGAAACATACAATAACCAAAGTTTAAAAGGAATGAGAAACTATCTGGATGAGTTCATTGGGACAGTGGATGTGAAGACATTTCAATAGAATATATTCATTCTGAACAACAAAGAAAAAGATGCCTTTAAAACGAAAGAACAGGGCCCCAGAGAGACCTGTGTGACTCTAACCAAAGATATGATTCAATAATTGGAATCCCAGAAGGAGAGGAGAAAGAGGGTGGGGGCTAAAAAAGCCATCCGAGAAAATGATGATTGAAAACTTTCCAAACTGGAAATAAACGTAAACTTACAGATTCAAAAAATAAGCTACTCCCAAATAAGATAAATCCCAAAGAAATACATGTAAAAGCACATCATAATTAAGTTTCTGAAAACTAAAATTTGAAAGCAAACAAAGAGGAAAATCCCACTGCTTGTGGTTTGAACCTCAAGGTCAGTGATTCATGCTCACCACTTACTCCTCAGAATCCCTGTATACGCTCGCTATGAGTTGGAACAAACTTGATGGCATTTAACAACAAGAACATTATTGTGGAATCCTGGTGTGGCACTGTAGGATGAACACTGGGCTGCTAACCACAAGGTCAGTGGTTCAAACCCACCAGTGACTCCTTAGAAACCCTATACAGGATTGCTATGAGTCAGAAACAACTGGAAGACACTTAACAATAGTTGTTGTAAACAGTAGAATTGAATCTGACTCATAATGACTCCATGTTACAGAGTAGAACTTCCCCATAGGGATTTCTAGGCTGGATTCCTGGTGTGGCGTTTCAAGATAATCACTGAACTGCTAACCAAAAGATTGGTGGTTCAGACTCATTAGCTGCACCTCAGAAACCTTATACAGTGTCACTATGATTCAAAACTGACTCAATGGCACAGTAACAACCTTATGGGAGCAGATCACCAGGTGTTGTTAATAGGATTTGAACTGCCAACCTTTTGTTTAGAAATTAAATGCTTAGCCTTTTCACCAAGAGGATCCTTACCTATAGAGCACACCAATTTGCATAACAGTGAAATTTGCAGCCGAAACCCTGGAGCCAAAATACTGTCACATTTTTCCAGTGTCAAAAAAAACTGTCAACCTCTCAGGAGCCCTGGTGGCACTGTGGCTTAAACATCGGCTGCTAACCAAAATGTCTGCGGTTTAAACCCACCAATTGCCCCAAGGGAGAAAGGTGAGGCTATCTGCATATGTAAAGAAACACAAAGGAGCATTCTATTCTGCCATTGCAGTGGTTTGATTTATTTTTTGTCAACCATTATATTGATGTTGTTAGGTGCCTTAGATCAATTCCAACTCATAGCTCCCCTGTGTATCACAGAATGAAACACTGCCTGGTGCTACACTAGCCTCACAATTATTCCTATGATTGAGTCCATGGGTGCAGCCATTATATCATTGATCTACCTCAGTGAAAGTCTTCCCCTTTACCAAGCATGGTGTCCTTTTCCAAAGGACTGGTCCTTCCTGTCCACATGTCCAGTTTACATAAGATTAAGTCTCACCATCCTTGCTTCTAAGGAGCATTCTGTTTTGCTGTGTATGTTCTTAACAACAAAATTTATTAAAAAGATTGGCAGAACTAGATTAAAAGAACAGGACCCAACTATATGCTGACTACAAACTGATTAAAGCATAATGACATAGATAGATTGTTAGTCAAAAGGATGGGAAAAGATACATCATACAAGCATAATTAAATATATGTACATATATATAAAACCATAGCTGATGGCCCTGAAAGGATTCATGTACAAATCCATAATGGCTTTTAGACACTTCAACACCCAAGTCTCAATGATTGATAGAGGTACTAGAAAGAAAATGAGCAAGGATATAGGAGTGAACACCACCATCAACCAACATCATCTACTGACATTTATAGAACACTCTACCAAACAGCAACAGAAAACAGTTCTTTTTTTTTAAGAACACAGAACAATTTTCAGAGTAAACTATATCCTGGGTCATAAGACAAACCAACACATTTTAAGAAATTGAAACGATGTAGTATATATGTTCTAAGAACCTAATAGAAGCAAACATGAAATCAGTGGCAGACAACAGCAAAATACATATATTTTTTTACTTTTTATTATGAATTGAGTGCAGGTTTGCAGATAAGATCATCAATTTTACATTCAGAAAATCATACACTGTGTTTCATCTCAATGATTACAATCCCCTTCATGCAATGACAGTTATCCTGCTTCCTCCTTGTGATTCCTATTCCCATTCCACCCTCCTTCCCATCCCTTCTGAATTTTGTCCTTAGGTAAATGTTGCCCTTTTGATCTTGAATGACTATTCCATGATGAGTATACTTTATTAGTGTTGTTGTCCCTATATACCTATCTGTGTCTTGTCTAAAAATTGGGCCATGAGGGTAAGTTCCTTTTCAGAACTGATGGTCTGTCCAGGACCATAATATCTGGTTCATTCAGTCTCTTTGTGACTAGTAAGCCTAGTCTTACTTTATAATTAAAAAAAAAAAAAAATCCCTAATGTATATTAAATAACATACATTTTATACTTTTAAATAATGTATGTATCGAAGAAAAAGTCTTAAAGGTAATTTCCTGTATGTAGAACTGAATGGAAATGAAGATGCACAACTCCAGAATTTGTCAGGAGCAACTAATGAAGATGAAAGGAAAACCTGTAGCATTAAAGCTTTTATTGGAAAAGAAGAGAAATCTTAAGTCAGTGGCTTAAGCTCTCATCCTTAAAATCTAGAGAAAGAAGATTGAAAAAGATAAGACATAAATTCCCCAAATTAAGAATAAAATGGGGTATCACTACAGATCTATCACCCATTAAAAGTATAGTTCGAGGATACAGCAAACAACTTTACACTGATTAATTTGACAACTTAGATGAAATAGATCAAGTTCTTGAAGACCACAAACAGCCAAAAGTCAACCTAGATGAAAGCAATAATCTAAATGGTCCTGTAATTCTTAAATACATTTCATTTGCCATTAAAAGACTCCCCTAAAAGAAATCTAAGCCAGACTGTTTCAATAGTGAACTTTACTAAGCATTTGAGGGGGAATGATCACCAAATTTACATACTCTTTTCCAGAATTTAGAAGAGTAATTTATGTTATGAGCCAAGTATTCCTGTGACATGTGAAAGAAAACTACAGACCAAAATACCTCACACATACAGATGTAAAAATCTGTAACATAACATTAGCAAATAAAATAGAGCAATGTATAAAAAGAATTATGCATCATCATGACTAAGAGGTAATTTATTCCATGTATGAAGAGCTAATTCAGCTTTTGAAAATCAATCTGTGCAATCCATCATCTCAAGATCTAAATAAGAACATTGTATGAACTTGTCAATTGATGCAGAAAACATTATTTGACAAAATTCAAAACAATAAACAAGTGTGAGTAAAAGTTCTCAGCAATCTTGTCTGACAGAAAAATGTTCTCAACTGCATGAAGAGTCTCCACAAAAACCTGTGGTTGACGTCGCTTCACAGTGAAAAACAGAATCATGTCCATTTAAGTTTGGTAGCAAAGCAAGTTTATCTGTTCTTCCTCTCTTCTTCAGTATGTTGTTGTTGTTAAGTGTTATCAGTCGATTCCGACCCATAGCAATCCTGTATAAGGTTTCCAAGGAGCAGCTGGTGAGCTTGAACCACTGACCTTGAAATTCAAATGACTTTGCAGTCTGACGCATTAACCCACAGCGCCACACCAGGACTCAGTTCTTCAGCATGTTGTTATTGTTAAGTATTGTGGAATCAGTTCCAACTCATAGTGACCTTTCACAGGGTTTCTGAGGCTGCAGATCTTTACAGGAGCAGAAAGCCTCATCTTTCTCCCACGGAACAGCTGGTAGTTTCCAACTGCTGACCTTGAGGTTAGCAGCCCGATTCATAACCACTATGCTACCAGAGTTCTTCAGTATAGTACATCAAAATTTTAAAAACTTTTAGGAATGACCCTATTAGAGTGTGAAAACATTAATTATGGACTTGAAAAATATATTTTTGTAATTCATCTATTCAACAAAGGGCTAGAATTGATAATACACAAGAATATACAGAATATATAAACTACTTATGGAACTCAATGTTGAAAAAGCAACCCTATCAGAAAATGTGCAAAATACATGAACAGGCATATCAAAGAAGATATGCGTATGGAAAATAAGCACATGTTTCTAGTTTGGGGCTCTTACAAATAAAACTGACATAAACATTCATGCCCAGACTCTTGTGTGAACATAGGATTGTGTTTTCCGGGGTGATGTCCGGAAGTATCTCAGATTCTCACTCAGTAAGTGAGTAGCTATTCCCATGAGCCCTTTCCCTTGTGCCCTGTTTCTGGGATGCAGACTTCTACAAGACACATTCTCTGTTCTCTCCAGAACATAACTGGAGGGGCTAATGAAGACCCTTTTAGCATGCCCCAGCAACACCCATATCCCATGATCAACAGACCCTGCACCATGAAAGCAGGTGCCCCCAGACCCTGGTTTAGGATCCTAGTGACAGGGTTGGGTCACATAAAACCCACTGCCATGGAGTTGATTCCCATTCCTAGGACCCTAGAGGAGTGAGTAGGTCTTTCTCCCACGTTGGGATTTGTCCAACTTCTCACTTAGCAGCCAAGCACTTAACCATTGTACCACCAAGGCTCCTTAGATAACAGATGATGTTGAGTAAACACCCACTCACAGTGACCCCCATAGGACAGAGTGGACCTGCCTCATAGAATTTCCCAGGCTGGAAATCTTTATGGGACCCAATTGTCAAGTCATTCTCCTACTTTGCCGCTGTGTGGGATCGAACTGCCAACTTTTGGGTAGAAGCCAAGTGCTTAATCATTGTACCATCAGGATTCTTAGTAACTAATTTTTAAAAATCAAACCACACCTGTGAGCCTGAAATCGATTCCAACCCCTAATAACTCTCTAGGGCAGAGTAGAATTGCTCCAGAGGGTTTCTGTGGCTGTAAATCTTTACAGAAGCAGACCACCTCATCTTTATCCACGGGACAGCTGGTGGGCTTAAACTGCGGACTTTCAGTCAGCATCCTAGCACTTTGCCCACTTTGCCACATAAAACCCACTGTTACTTAGTCAATTACAACTCACAGCAAACCCTATTAGGGTTTGGGAGGCTGTAAATCTTTATAGGATTTACAGTTAGCAGCACAGTGCCTAATCCATGTCACCACTAGGGTTGCTTACTGGACCATTTAGGCCTGTGTATTGTTCTGCACTTTTTTCGAGGTTGAGTGGGATCCTGGTTACCAGGCCGGCTCACATGTGCCCCTTGTAGGACTTCTCTCTCCTCTTCCTTTCTCAGCAAGTATGTATTCCCTCAGGTGGAGCCGAGAATCAGCCTATGTAGTTAGTATGGTATGTGTAAACTCCTTTCCCCTTGAAATTGCTTCGCAAATTTTAAACTTCATGTTCGTCATTGAGAGAGGAAGAGAAGTAACATGTAATATTCAATTTCACACTTGAGGAACAGAAACAGGAAGGTTAAGTAACTTTCGCATGGCCAGCTACTGCATTTGTGTTAGGAAGGGATTTGTGACTCTATAATTCTGTCTTCAGACCTTTATCAGGTATGTTCAAAATGAAAAATAAAAAAGCTACTGTACTAGAAATGTTAGCTTTTTCCCTATCGAGTGATAAATGAGTTCAAAATGAGACAGCCCTAACAAGTAAGTTGCCTTTGGGTACCAACGAGTCCTGGGGGCACAGTGGTGAATGTGATCAGCTGCTGATCAAACCTAAAGGTCAGTGGTTCAAACCCACCACTTGTTCCAAGGGAGAATGATGGGACAATGTGCTTATGTAAAGACTTACAGCCTTGGGACTACTGGTCAGAAAGAAACTGGAGACTATGGCTCTCAACCACCCTTTAGGTCTGGAATGGAACTTAACCTTGTGGCTCAGTATTCAGTAAAGCAGTAGATGGGTCTGTAGAGGGGACAACCACACTAGTAAGGTATGCTCACCATGGAATGGTCAACAAGTCAAGATCAAAAGGGCAACATTTACCTAAGGAGAAAATTGAGACGAGATGGGGAGGAGGGTGGGGTGGAAATAGGAACCACAGGGAGGTTGATTGTAGTTATTGAGATGAAAAGAAGCGTATGGTTTGTTGAATGTAAAACTGATCATCGCATCTGTAAACTTTCACTCAATTCACAATAAAAAAGTACTGTTCTGAAATATTAAAATAACAGTTTTTGTATGCTAAATATAAGCCTTTGTAAAAAAAAATATACTTTTTTTTATCAAAAGGAAACATCTAAGAGCTGTTGCTATGTCTTGATGTAACAAAGGCTGTTGTTGAGAGATTATTTCTTTTGCTGCCTTGATTCACATATTAATAACAATATTAGAAAAATCGGTAGGAAAATTATGTCTGTTTTGTTAACTTTTCACTGGAATATCTGAAATTCAGACATGCGCTCTTTGTTTTATTGAAATCTGAAAAACTGAAGTTGTGCATATGCTTAGGAAGTTAAAAATGGCATTTTAAGTGGTCGTCTTTCTGTTTCATGGTTAGCTTATTATGTCTGAGAAATATGTTACATGCTAAGAAGTAAGGTTAAGAAAAAATATTTCTGTGGTTGTGTTTATACCTTCTGAGGATCCTCACTGAAGATGAATTAGGCCTGAGGAAACTATGATAGGAGCTCCTGGGGGTTGCAAATTATCAAAACTAAAAGTTTGAAGGTTTCCATCCACCCAGATCACCTTCTCAGAAGAAAGATATTGGCAGTCTACTTCTGATGGAGCCCAGTTCTACTCTGACACACATGGTATCATGAATCAGAATAGCTGGCTTCTACTGTGATAACAATAGACTAAGAAGTACATAACATCCCACACACAATGTGAGTGTTTTTCATTCACATAAAAGTCCACAATTAGTGTTCCTAGTTTTTGGATCACCATCTTCCTTGAGTTGGTTCAAGATGAGGGCTATACCTGTCCTGGAGTTCTTCCATGTACTAGTTGGCTCACATGTAGCTCTGGGAAATGGTAAAAGGAACATGTGTTTACAAAGCAATCCTCATCATTTCTATGAATATTCCATTGATGGGTTCTTTTCCCATGACCACACCTCTCTACAGAGTGGGTGAGTTGGAAGTATAGTTTCTGGCTGGGGAGCTGCTTTCTAGGGATAAAAGTCTCGTCTATAAATGGAAAATGGACTTGGTAGACAACCAGCTATGTTATCTAGAAGCTTTCTGGATGGGTGGACTCTTGAGCCACAGCCCGATCCCCTATATATGGACCCATGTGTACACTTCCAAGAAAGATGGTGCTAGTGAATTGGGTCTTTTGTCGATTGGTAAATGAATGGATTTGTGTGATTAGAGTTCAGCTAAGGAAAGAAATGTGCTGAGGTATTCAGGAAACTACAAGGAGCTTTTACCTTCATTGTACTATGAGGGAGGTCTGGTAGTGCAATGCGTTAAGTGTTTGGCTGCTAACTGAAAGGCTTGAGGTTCAAACACAGCCAGTGGCTCCAAGGGAGATAAACCTGGCGATCTTGTTCCTGTAAAGAAGGAAGCCTAGAAAGCCTCTGGGACAGTTCTGCTCTGTCACTTGAGGCTGCTGTGAGGTTGAACAGCAACAATCTCATTAGGAAGAAGAAAGGATGGGGAAGTATCTTACTACCCTTTTTGCTATTACCAAAAAGTCACAAGTGGGGTCTTTAACAAAAGAAATAGATTTTCTCACAGCTCAAAGTATCAATGGGTTCTAGTTTGTCTTTGCCTGCTCTGCTTTTTGTTATTACAGAAATGGTTTCAGACACATCCTATGCTACCTAGGTTATACGGCTTCATTGACATAACAGAGCTCCCAGTTCACAAATGGAATCATATCCACAAGTAACAAGGGGACTTCAAAAAGTTTGTGTAAAAACACTGTTCATGGTGTACAGCCCTTATCCTTACCAGTTTCCTAGTGATTCTAGCACCACTGATGTAAACTCATCATCTCCCAAGCAACCTCTTCATTTAGCCATGCCTCCCTCACACCCCTCTTGTGGTTGCAATAGGAATTTTTCCACGCACTTTTTGAAGCCTTCTCATTCAAAGGAAAGGATTTACAGCACAGTATTTTAAGGGAGACAATTCAGTCCTTCACTAAGGTGTAAGGAAAGAAGCCTTTTGGTTGGAAATCACTCATAGAAGGTTCACACACTGACATCCAGTTGTGTATTCATGGTTTTTGATGAAGAAGGAAAGGATCTTATTAGTGCATTCCCATTATTACTTGCACAGAGGGCATGTATGGGGTGCGGGGAGAATGGGGGTTTGGGCATCGGTGGTGGTGGTGCTCGTTGGATGCCATTGAGTTGATTCGTACTCAGAGCGATCCTGCGTATGACAGAAGGAAACACTGCCTAGTCCTGCATCCCCTTCACAATTGTTAGGTTAGAACCCATTGTTACTGTCACTCTGTCAGTCACTCTCATTGGGGGTCATCTTCTTCATTGACCCTCCGCTTTACATAAGAGGTGTTGTTATTGTTGTGACATACCATCAAGTCATAGGGTTTCTGAGGAGCAGCTGGTGAGTTTGAACCGTTGACCTTTGGTTCAAACCAACCTTGAGGTCCACTGCTTTTTTCCTACAGCGCTGTGCCAGGTTTCCTGTCACCTGGTGTCTTTACAATTAGAAGATAATTCATATTTTGACCTGTTTTGCAAAAGAAAGAAATACGGTAATCATAATTACAAGAGAAGGTGTGAAAGGATTTCCATAAAAGACCATGAGCATTATAAACACCAGTGCTTATTTGTCACTACCAAGAATGCGGAATCGAGTGGTTACTAGGAATGAGGATGAGGAAACTTTGTCTCCTGTGTTTTGGGCATGTCATCAGGAGGGACCAATCCCGGGAGGAGGACATGATACTTGATAAAGTCGAGGGTCAGGTAAAGAAGACAAGCCTCAATAACATGGCTTGCCGCAGTGGCTGCAATGACAGATTCAAAAATAGCAATGATTGCAAGGTTAGTGCAGGATGGGGAAGTGTTTGTCACTCTGTTATCCGCTGGAACCCACTTGATGATATGGATAATGTGTAACAATAATAGGGGTACAGGGGAGGCAAAGATAAGTGGGGAGGTTGCTTGGGGGCCACTGAGTTTCCACCAATGGTGCTGGAACCACTAGGAAAAAGACAAGGATAAGAGTTACACAACAGGAACAGTGTAACCAACATCATGGAACTGTGCATGTAGAACCTCGAATAGACGAATGTGTTGCTGTGTATATAAAATTTCCACCACAATAAAAATACAGGGGAAAAAAGAACATAAATAATATCAACAAAATTACCTTTATTCCAGTACTATTTTGCTTTTTACGCATACCAACCAATCGCTAGGCCCCGCCCCCAACCCAACCACAGACAAAAGTAGTCAAACTTCACAGTTGCCAAAATTCCAAATCTTTGGAGGGAAGAACGTTTCTAGTACCAATGGGAGTGTGTACTTATCTTCTTGTCTCTATAACTGTGGTCATAAATGACATCTGGTTTGAAACCACAATTTACTACTATAATAAAGTTTCTAAAATTACTGCAGTCAAAATTCAATTGTATTGAACAATCCATTGATTCTGGGTTAGAACATGCTTACATCACAAAATAATGACTGGGTTGAGAAAAATAAAGTTATGCTCAAGAGCCAACTTCTTAATGCACGAGAGTCACTCTTCAAAATCTCTAGGGAATTTTTAATGAAAATGCTGATTTTCTAAGTATGCTTGGAATAATACTACCTTCCGTTGCTTAGTGCATATTCCTCCCAGCATCCCAGTGAAATATTCAAAGCAGGAACTACTAAGCCCACTGTCTCGAGAAAGAATCTCAGACTCTGAGATGGTACTGTGGAAGACCATTTTAGAACAGTACTGGGACCAGTCCCAGGTGGAAGACCATTTTAGAACAGTACTGGGACCAGTCCCAGGTGAAGGACATCATGCTTGGTAGAGTAGAGTATCAGCAAAAAAGAGGAAGACACTCAACCTGATGGATTAAAACAATGGCTATAACAATGGGCTCAAGCAGAGAAATGATTATGAGGCTGGCTCGACACTGGGTAGTGTATCATTCTGTTGTACATAGGGTGCGGGGGTCACTGTGAGTTGGAGCTGACTCGAATGCACCCAACAATGACAACAAAACCCAATGCCTAAGACTATGCAACTTCAAGGGAAAACATGGCGGCCACAGGATCTGTACAAACTCACTACAACTCTTTATCTCTGATTCAGCAAAGTTAGTACGTTAGGAGCATTAAGGTGGTGGTACATTGCTTTTCACAAACTATAAATTGTAATATAAGAGTCTCACAGGAAATTATTTCTTGGTAGCTGTACAGCAAATTTCGAGTCCCAACTGTCACTCCTCTGCATGTCTTCCTTTAAGGGAGTAAATGAATACTTTGAATTTTGTTAGACCTTTCTAAAATATTTGTTTTTATTTGGTTTTATCCACAGCAATGCAATTGCTTCTGATGTTATTGTTTACTATTAAATCATCTCCAGGATTATAAATTGAATTTAAAAATCCTTAACCTTTACTGTTTCAAAACTTCAAAATGCAGGTAGTGGGGAACGTCAACCTTTGGATTTTCTCATGTAAACAGGCACTGGCAGAAAACCAGTAAGGGCTTCATTAACAACAGGGCTTGTGCTTATAAACCTCCCCAAGGCCTTCCCTCATCTAGTAAATGTTCTCCCACCTGTCCCAACTTTTCCCTTTTTGAAGCCCTTGATACTAACTAAGGATCACTGGTTCCACCATGAGTAAAACATTCTGCTGCTAACCTAAAGTTCCGTGGCTTGAAGCCATCTTCTGCTCTGAAGGAGAAAGATGAAGCTTGTCTGTTTTCTGTACAGAGTTACAGTCTCAGAAACCCTATTGGGCAGCTCTGCTCTTAAATAATGTCATATGAAGACCATGAGTTGATGAAACCATCACACAAAAGGCTGGTTTTGGAGTTGATGAGCTTGGATCCCACCTGAGCCCAGTGTTCAATCTTGATGTCACTAAATGGGGACCATGGGACCTCAGAGTCTCCTGCTGAATTTGATGTATACTACCTTCCTGTGAAGTGTTCTAGGGAGCCCTGGTAGTGTGATGGCTAAATATTTAGCTGTTCTGTGGCAGAAGATGTGGCAGTCTGCTTCCATAGAGAATTATAGCCTTGGAAACACTTTACGGTAGTTCTACCACATCCTGTTGGGTCGCTGTGACTTAGAATTGACCCGATGGCAGTAGGTTCAGTTTTTATATTAACTAAAGGAAATCATCAGACAATATCTTTGATATCCCATGTGAGTAAAGTTTTACTAAAGGTAGGTAATACAGAAATGGCTACAATCATACATTGACAGAGAACTTCCAGAGGTTAAAGCCGGATTCAGAAGGGGTGGTGGAATGAGAGATATCATTGTTGATGTCCCATGGATCTTGGCTGAAAGCAGAGAATATCAGAAAGATGTTTACCTATGTATGCTTTATTTACTACGCAAAGGCTTTCGATTTTTGGATGATGACAAGCTATGGACAACATTGCGAAGTATGAGTATTCCATAACACCTAATTGTGTTTATGAGGAATCTGTACCTGGACCAAGAGGCAGTTGTTTGAACAGAACATGGGAACACTGAATGGTTTAAAATTCAGAAAGGTGTGCGACAAGGTTGTATTCTTTTACCATACTTATTCAACCTGTATGCTGAGCAAATAATCTAAGAAGCTGGGTTCTATGAAGAAAAACATGGCATCAGGATTGGAGGAACACTTATTAACAACCTGTCTGCAATATGCAGAGGATACAACCTTGCTTGCTAAAATTGAAGAGGACTTAAAACATTTGCTGATGACGATCAAAGAGCACAGCCTTCGGTATGGATCCCATCTCAGTGTAAAGAAAACAAAATCCTCATCACTAGACCAATAAACAACCTTCTTATCAATGGAGAAAAGATTGAAGTTATCAAGGACTTCATTCTTCTTGGATTCAACTATGAACACTCATGGAAGCAGCAGTCAAGAAATCAAACGATGTATTTGCATTAGGCAAATCTGCTGCACAAGACCTTTTTAAAGTATTGAAGAGCAGAGATGTCAGCTTGAGGACTAAGGTGTGCCTGACCCAAGCCATGGTATTTTCAATAACCTCATAATGCATGTGAAAGCTGGACAGTGAATAAGGAAGACTGTAGAAGAATTGATGCTTTTGAGTTAAGGTGTTGGAGGAGAATATTGAAAGTGCTGTGGGTTGCCAAAAGAACCAATAGATCTGTTTTGGAAGAAGTGCAGCCAAGAGTGCTCCTTGGAGGCCAAGTTGGCCAAATTTCGTCTCTCATACTTCGGACATATTGTCAGGAGAAGGATATCATGTTTGGTAAGGTGGAGAGTCAGAGAAAAAGAGGAAGACCCCCAACGAGAGATGGATTGGCCAAGTGGCAGCATCAGTAGTCTCAAGCGTGGCAACAGTAGTGAGGTTGGGCCAGGAATGGGCAGTGTTTTGTTCTGCTGTGCATAAGGTCACTATGGGTCGGTACCAACTCAATGGCACCTAACAACAACAACCAAAGGAGCTCTGGTAGCATAGTGGTTATGAATTGGGCTGCTAATCTAAGGGTCTACAGTTTGAAACTACCAGCTGTTGTTCCATGGGAGAAGGATGTGACTTTCTGCTCCCGTAAAGATTTACAGCCTCGGAAACTCTGTACAAGGTCACTATGAGTCAGGACCACCACCATCACCACCACAGCTCCACTATTGGAGTGCATAAGGGTGAGAATCCCAACAAACGTTTCTCTCTTGATCACCCGTTTTGGTAGGTGTATTGGAAAGAAGCACCCTTTATTACATGCTAATCAAACTGTAATTACTTGTCTGCCTGATAAATTGATCAGAAATAAAGCCGATCTTTTTGACTGACACTCTTGAGAATGTGGCTTCAAGCTTTACAAATGTGGCATCCTTGTGATAAGAGAGCAGGCTGGCTGTTGAGACAGCAGCGTTTCCCTTTATTGAAGGGAATTGATTTTTTAAAATTTCACTTGCATAGTAAATAGGCATTGGGAAAAGTATCTCTTGCCAATGGCTTACAAGGCAGGCAGACTGAGACGAGACTTTGAGTTTGAAAAGCAACTCTGTTGTCATATTGATCTAATCAGAGTTCTGTTTGTTTGTGTCTTGTAATCAGAATCTCTAAATAGGAAATGTTTTCATTCCTTCACTCCTTGTTCTGGAAAGAAAGTGTGATGATGTTGGGTATATCACTAAGATCTGCAGTCAGCTTGTCGCCACACTCCCTAATGTTGTTCCCATCATACCCATCTCATGATAGCCAGGGACAGTCACCAAAGTCCATGCTTTCTTCACATTTCTGTAGTGTTTATTTAACGAGCTTTATCCTGTGCCAGGATCCAACTGAAGATCCCACATTGCGTTTAGTTGTTTTTGTCTCCTTCGTCTCCACCACCTGTGACTGTTTTTCAGACTTGCCTGGTTTTTGATCACCTTGACAGTTTGAATAGTGCTGGCCAAGCATTTTGTAGACGGTCCTTCCGTTTGTTTTGTTGTTGTTGTTGTTTCTTTTTTCAGACCATGACTAGGCAGAGTTGTGAGGTTTGGGAGGAAATCATAGAGGCCAAGTGTGATTCCCATCCTACCATATGAAGGGTACATGCCATCAACATGGCTTGTTACTGCTTATGTTGACCTTGACCATCTGGCTGGAGGAGTGTTTGCCAGTTCTCTCCAGTGTGATAGAATTATTCTGTTTTCCCCTTCCCATGTGGCTTCCACCCATTTTCTTCTCCTGCAGGACTGCCTCAGGGGTCACTTCCTTCTAGATTTATCAGTTCTGGGGAATAACAGCTCATAGACTTCAAATTTAAAACAAGATTTCTGTATTAAGAAATGCTGTAAGACATAATGGGGTCCTGTTGTGGCACTGTAGGATAAGCACTGGACTGCTAATCATAAGGTCAATGGCTTAAACCCACCAACTGGTCCTTGAAAACCCTATCCAGGGTCACTATGAGTTGAAACTGACTTGATGGCACTTAATAGCATAAGAAATAACTTCTAGAATTCTCACCACAATGAGCTGAGTGGTTCACTTACAATTCTGTAAGTGGTAGTGTGGGCCTTTCTAGAAAATGAACAAATATTGTATGATTTTACTTATATAAAACACAAGTATCTGGAAATCAAAGTGTGTGAATGATTACCAGGGGTGGGTGGTGAGTTGGTTCCAGCTCATTGTGCCCCTGTATAAGGTTTTCAATGCTACAGATCTTTACGGGAGCAGACAGTCTGATTGTTCTCCTGAGGAACGATGGGCAGATTCAAACTATTGACCATTTGGTTAGCAGCTCTGCTCATAATCCACTGCACTACCAGGATTCCTTATCAGGGTTAGGAGAGAAGGGGAAAAGGGAAGGTTAACAGTGATGGAAATATCATCTTGATTAAGACTAGGTTTGCACAGCTGGTGATTGTAATTTCTGTCAATAAGTTGTATACCTGTCAATAGTTGGATTGGCAAAAGTGTTGCAGTATTTTTACAACAATGACAATAAAAAGAAACCATAGCTGCTGAGGCTACAACCAAACTGTAGGATTTGTTTCCTTGGTTTGGAGGTTTAGCGTCATGGGTCATGGGATATCCCAGTTTATTGGCTAATAATGTATTTAGTGTTTCTGTGTTATGTGCTAGTTTGATGTGTAACACCTGGGTCTTAGAAGCTTGCAAGTGATTTTTCAAGGTACATTAATTGGTCCCTGTTCACATGGAGCAACATACGAAGAAGAGTCAGGAATAGGAGGGGAAATGAGACTTTCTATTTCAGTAAAGATTTCCAGCCTCAGAAACCCTAGACAAGCATCGCTGTGATTTGGAACTCATTCAACGAAGACACACAACCACCACCACTACCATTTGGGATCAAAGTGACAAAAGCAGCTCAAAAGATAACATAGGAACCTTAGGGGGCAATGAGTTTATGCAAATGGAGAAGGAAGGACTTGAAAAGCAGGGTGAGAACAGTTGCCCTGTGAGAATGTTACTAGATGATACATGTAGAAGTGGTTGGTGTATGTTTCATTGTGTATACTCTCCACAACAAAATAAATACAATTGTATTAAAGGCATTAAAGATATCCTGATACATATGGACAAAACCTAAGAGCGCCTCTACGAGTTGCTTTATGATCAACAGTGGAGAAGTCTTGTGCAATGCAGAACCCAGATAGTCATGGATTAGCAAACTTCAGAGGCTGTTTCTAAGAGTGCAAATATTTGAGAGGGAGTCAGTGCTTCCAGTAAACATTCAGACTCTGTCATCTTGCTGGAATTTTAACTACATTTTGTAACTAGCAAGACACATGTCATGTAGAGTCTGTCTCAAACATTGTTCTCCCTGGAATTATTCTCCCCAGAACTCTGAGCTTTTAATGATTCTTGACCTATGGTATCTGTTGTTCTTGTGTCTGAAAATTTTTCTACTAAGTTAACTTTAAGTCTGAGAATGACTGTGTCTTTGTTGTCTCCTGTATCCTTCACATCTTACAACAGAGTTGAGTTTCCATACCTGTGTTCCTACTAGTTCTATTATGTGTGATGCATCCACGACCATCAGTTGTGCATTTGTATCCATCTGTTGGTAGCATCAGGGACTGAATTTTCTTCATTCCTATCAATCTCCTAGTGCTTTGCACAAAACAGGCATCCTATACAAAAACAGAAGCAGAAATCCTTGTGCCTTATAGAAGAAATACAATGTAAGCCAAGCACAAATTCCTATTGAGATGACTACATTCAAGGAAGAATTTGTTAGTGTCGGAAAGCAACAACAGAAAAATCCTGGAAGAAGAGAGGATAGGTGCCTCATAGCCTCAGGCTTTGAGTTTAGGTGCTAACAGCCTACAGTCCCATTTGATAATTCAGTCTAACCTCTGATGGAAACATTGACCTTACTTCTTCGTCTTGTTGGGTGCCATTGATTCAGTTCGGACTCATAGCGATTCTATGCCCAATAAAACAAAACACTACCCATTCCTATTGTAAATGGTATTTGTAGATCCAAGCTAAATGAAGTCTTCACTGTCTTCACAATTCTTACACTTGAGCCCATTGCTGCTGCCACTTTGCCAATCCATCACATTGGGGTCTTCCTCTTTTTTGCTGACCCTCCACTTTACCAACCATGATGTCCTTCTCCAAGGACTGGTCCCTCCTGATAGCATGTCCAAAGTATGTGAAATGAAGTTTTGCCATCCTGGCTTCTGAGGAGAATTCTGGTTGTACTTCTTCCAACACAGACCTGTTTGTTCTTCTGACAGTACATGGTACTTCCTCCAAAACCATTGATTCAAATGCATTAATTCTTCTTATCCATTGTCCAACTTTCACATGCATATGAGGCAATTGAAAATACCATAGTTTGGATCAGTCACACTTTAGTCTTCAAACTGATACCTCTGCTCTTTAACAGTATGAAGAGGTCTTTTGCAGCAGATTTGCCTGGTGCAATACCTCTTTAAATTTTTTGATTGCTGTTTCCGTGAGTATTGGTTGTAGTTCCAAGCCAAATGAAGTATTTGACAACTTTGTTTCAAGATGATGTGTGTACTTATCTAACCATGGCATTAGAAAATTTGGATGTTAAATCTGATGAAATTAAGTACCCTTTATGTTAGCAGGCCATTCATGGTTTGTTTTCATTTTAGACGTAAAGTTAATGTTCATTATCCAGGCATAGGACTGTGTAGTCACCCAAATGAAAATAACCCCTCATTAAACACACACACACACACACACACACACACACACAAAACAAACAAACAAACAAACAAACAAACAAACAAAAAAACCCCAAAACCCATGCAGTTTAATGGCTGTAATGTTGGAGGTTCAGGTGCTTGGGTACCCTAGATCAATTGTTTTGAGGTGATTTTGTCCCTCCTGGCATTTGACAATATCTTGGAAACATTTCTGATAGTCACAGTTGGGTTTGGGGTGTGAGGGATGGGGGTTCTACTACTAGCTTCTTCTCAGATGTTGTTAAACAAGTTACAGTACACAGTCCCATAGCAAAGCGTTATCTATCCCACAATGTCAACAGCCCCTAGGTTAAGAAACTGACATACTTGACTACTTTTTTCTGCAGTTCTTGTCTGGGGCATCTTTCCCTAGCTCTCTGAGGCATTTTGTAGAATTGATTTGTTCTTAAAGATATTAACTAATCCTGAGGTCGATCTAAGAATGAGTTTGACTTCTAGAACAGTGGTTTCTACCCCGACAAGTTGGACTATAAAGTTAATGGCAAAAAATTTTGTAGAATCTCATTCAGTTGTTGAGCAATCAGTATTCTGTAATGGAGAAGATGTAATGGAGAAGATGTAATGGAGAAGACTGGTGCTAACACATGAACACAATCGCTATGGGACTTAGACATTTTTAATAATTTCCATTTTGTTAAGCGCCACATTTGAAAAATAATACATCTAAGGTGGTGCTGTAAGATAAACACTGAACTGCTAACCACAAGCTCGGGAGTTCAGAGCTGTTCCTTGGAAACCCTATATAGGGTCATTATGAGTCAGAACTGACTCAACAGCGCTTAACAACAACAACTACAGTATATATAAATAAGAGGGTAAGTCAAAAAGTATTTTTTTTAAAAAATATGAAGCACCAACCATTCCTCCCACATCACTCTGCTTCTCTCTTGGATTCAGCACTCCATTGCAATGGTTATATACAGCTCAAAGATAGTACTCACAGTTTATGGGGCTTATTAGAGGAGTAACAGTTCACAAGATCAGAAAATGCTCAGGGCACAGTTGTTCCAGTCAGCTGCTGGTAAATACCCACAGGACACACCACTGCACCATAAACCTGAGCCTCAAGGCACTTGACTCTAACTTCAACACGGGTCAGCAAACAGCTCCCCAAACTAAGTGCCTGAAAGTACCCCACTCTATAAGCAAGCCTCCTGCCCAAAATCACCCAGCTTTACTTGCTCTATAGACTGGGAAGCCCACTGCTCAGTCTGGTGCTCTGGCTCTTGGTTCTGCTGCTGCTGCTCCTCTGCCCCTCCTCCAGTGCCACAGCTCTCTGTCCCTGGGTCGGTGGAGGAGGGTCAATGCACAGGGATCTCGGCATCCAAAGGACATGCTCCACTCCTGGTTCTTCTTTTTTGATGGTAGTGAGATCCTCCCTTCTGCTTCTGAAATGACCCATTTTAAACCCATGTTAGAGTTCCAAGTTTTCACCGTTACTGTGAACTCTGTTAACTTTCACAGCTGACCCCTGTCATCCTCTCAGCACCTTCTCCCATCAGAAAAAAGTGGTTTGGTGGAAATTACAAAGACTGAGGACAGAAGAGACATATTAAATAATTCACTGTACCACAGTATTGCTATAAAATCATGCTGTTGTTTTTAGGTACTATTGAGATGGTTTCTACTCATAGCAACCCTGTGGACACACAATGAAACACTGCCTATTCCTGCGCCATCCTCACAACTGTTGCTATGTTTGAGCCCATTGTTGGAGCCATTGTGTCAATTTATCTTGTTGGGATTCTTCCTCGTTTTTGCTGACATTACCAAGCATGATGTCCTTCTTCAGGGACTGGTCCCTCCTAATAATTTATCTGTAGTACTTGAGAGGAAGTCTCTCCATCTTGACTTCTAAGGAACATTCTGGCCGTACTTCTTCCAAGAGAGATTTGTTAGTTCTTCTGGCCGTCCAAGGTACTGTCAGTATTCTTTGCTAACTCTGTAATTCAAAGGTATCGATTCTTCTGTAGTCTTCCTTATTAACTGTTCAACTTTCACAAGCATATAAGACCATAACTTGGGTTGGCTGGTTGTATCTTAGTCCTCAAAATGACATCTTTTCTCTTTAACATTTGAAAGAGGTCTTTTGTAGCAGATTTTTCTAATGTAATATGTCATTTGATTTCTTTACTGCTATTTCCATAACCACTGACCCCAGTAAAATGAAATCCTTGACAATGTCAGTCTTTTCTTTTTTATCATGATGTTTATTCGTACTGTTGTGGGGATTTTTCTTTTATTTACATTGAGGTGCAATTCTTATTAAAGGCTGAATTCTTTTATTTTCCTCAGTAAGCGCTTCAAGTCCTCTTCACTTTCAGCAAGCAAGGTTGTGTCATCTGCATATTGAAGCTTGTTAATGAGCTTTCCTCCAATTCTGATGCCTCACTCTTCTTTATGTAATCCACTTTCTCAGAGTATTTCTTCAGCTTATAGATTGAATAAGTATGATGAAAGGATACATCCTGACACATACCTTTCCTGCTTGTAAACCATACAGTATCCCCTGGTGTGGTTTGAACAACTGCGTCTTGGTTTATATGCAGATTCTGAATGAACATAAAGTCATAGAAACTTTTATTAAACAAAAATACTAAAATTTGAAGCTATTGTTTCCCAACATATCCTCCCTCGAGATCTAGACACTTCTGAAGATGGTGTTTCTGTCTCTCTAACCCTGTGCTCTTCCATTTACATCACATCAAAAGAGCTGTTTTGGCATCTTTGATGGATTCAAATAGTGGTCCTTTTAAATTAGCTTTGAGTTTGGGGAACAATAAGAAGTCTGTAGAAGCTGGAGGATAGGTGGGTGAGGGTTCCCAGTGAAATTCTCACAGGACAATCCTTGCTACCCTTGAAGAATGAGCAATTGCATTATTGTGATGGGACAACAAATTCCCAGTACAAGTTTTCTGACTTTTTCCTTTCCAATTCTGTGTATATTTTCTTAAAACTTCTTCCTGTTAAGTCTCAATGATTGGCTTGTGTCCTCTGAGAAAATCTATCCAGGTTATTCCTTTGGGGTGCCCCAAAACAGTTGCCACAACCTTCCGAGGTCTTTCCCTTGAATTAAACTGGTCTAGCAGATCCGCTTGGAAGCCAGTATTTTGATAGGACCTTATTTTTTCAAGGCACCATAATGAGACTAAGAGAATTTGTCTTCAGCTATCTACTGATTACAGAGACAAGTTTAAATGTGTCTTGTTTGGAATAAATCTCTGCATGAATGAACTAAAACCCTAGTTGACTTACCCTCATCTGTGGATGTGTGATACCCGTCATTTCTTCCATCTACAGTCAGTGGTTGGAGGCATGATGGCCAAGTGACCTAGAGGTAGGAAGCCATGATGAGGATTCCTTTTAGACCAGTGTAGTGTGGTAAATGTCCACATCCAGAGACAAAACAAATGGTCAGTCTATGAGGTAGGAAGGGATATGGAACCCATCACAGAGTCACTGCTTGTGAAATCTCTGCTAGTGTAATCTTGCTACTTAATCACATAGCATTAGAGCTATCTGATGCTAAGGCAGTAAGTTGCTTGCTTCAGCCTCAATGAAATTTGGAACTCTGAGCTGAAACCAGTGTAAGACCAACCTTTGCCAAGACTGTGCATCTTCTGCGACCTCATGTGTCCACTTCTTTAAAGAGCAGACTGTGGGGTGGCAGGAGGATGCGGCATAGAGGACCATAGAGATGTGAGTGAGAAGACTTTAGGAGGAGAAGAGTGGCAATGCCAATAGGGAGAGCCAACCAGAAGATTAAGTACCCTGGCAGAAGGACTGAGAAGACCAAGTAACAAATGGCCTTCATGTCTAGGAAGGAAGCCAGTGATACAGGAGAGTTGTAGTTTGGCGTCCAGATCTTAGATCACTTTTCCTTACTCACAAAATTTAGCTCTACACTCCTTCCAGAAAACTGGCTAGAGCAAACAGACTAAGAGTTGGCCAAATGTAAGAGCCACAGATATAGTGAGAAGGTAGAGGGGACAAGAGGGCAACACATTATCAGCTCTGTTGACAGTTGCTCTCAACCAAGCTCTGACTGGACTGTTTTGCTTTGGCTCCCAAACTTAGGGGCATTTTTGTGACTCTACTGCCAGTGTTTGAAATTCTTCTTCAGGTTTCAAGTCCTACACAGAACATCGGGACAGCTTTATTTTGATCCTCTTGTTCTCAGTTCATGTTCCCTAGTTGTCCATAACTCAAAATGAGGAGAAACAGCTACAAACACCTATTAATAAATGGAACAGGGAACGTATGAAGTATGAATCTAGGAAAATTGAAGTTGTCAAAAATGAAATGGAATGCATAAAGGCATTAGTGAGCTGAAATGGACTGGCACTGGTCATTTAGAATCTGACAATCATATGGTTTACTATGCCAGGAATGACAAATTCAAGAGGAACTGTGCAGCATTCATCATCAGAAAGAACATTTCAAGATCTGTCTTCAGGTACAGGGCTGTCTGTGATAGGATACATACCCCTACAAAGCAAACTGGATATTATCCTATCACAGACAGCGCTGCATCTCAAGAAATATCTTGAATTGTTCTTTTTGATGATGAATGCAATGCCATTCCTCTTGAATGTGTAGTTCCCAACATAGTAAACCATATGATTATCAGATTCAAAATGACCAATGCCAGTCCATTTCAACTCACGAATTTTTATGCGTTCCATTTCATTTTTTGACAACTTGCAATTTTCATATATATATACGCACACACACACTACAGTACAGACCTGGTGTGGTCACACACACACACACACACACACACACACACACACACACACTACAGTACAGACCTGGTGTGGTACTGGACTGCTAACAGCAAGGTCAGTGCTTCAAACCCACCATCTGCTCTTTGGAAATCCTGTACAGGGTCACTGAATCAGAACCAACTCAGCAGCACTTAACAACAACATAAGGAATACCAGTTAGTACCATTGCTATTCAAATTTATGCACCAACCACTAAAGCCAGTAAGGATGAAATTGAAGAATTCTGCCAACTCTGGTAGTGTATTGGGTTACACATTGGGTTGCTAGCCATAAGATCAGCAGCTTGAATCCAACAGTGGCTTAATGGGAGAAAGATGAGGCTTTCTCTACCTGTAAAGATTTACAGTTTCAGAACCCCTAATAGTATAGTTATGAGTCAAAACCAACTTGAAAGCATACTACCACCAACAAAAACTTCTTCAGTCTGATCAAAATGCTGTCAAGATGTGATGATAATCACTGGTGATTGGAATGCAAAGGCTGGAAACCGAGGAAGGATCAGTAGTTGGAAAATATGATGATAGAAATGGTGCTGGAGATTGCATGACAGAATTTTGGAAAACCAATGACTTAATTCAGAAACCTTTTTTAAACAGCATAAAAGGTGATTATGCACATGAACCTCACCAGATCAAACACATAGGAATTAAATTGACTATATCTGTGGGAAGAGACGGTGGAAAAGCTCAGTATCATCAATCAAAAACAAGGTCAGGGGCAGACTATGGAACAGACCATCAATTACTCATATACAAGTTCAGGCTGAAGCTGAAGAAAATTAAAACAAGTCCATGAAAACCGAAGTATGACCTTGAAAATATCCTACCTGAATTTAGAGACTATCTCAAGAACATATTTAATGCATTCGATATGAATGATTAAAAACCAGAACGCTGTGGGATGATATCAAGAATATCATACAGAAAGAAAGCAAAAGTTCATAAAAAAGGAAATAAAGAAAAGATTAAATGGATGTTAGAAGAGACTCTGAAACTTACTCTCCAGCATAGAGATGCTAAAGTATATGGAAGAAATGAAGTAAAAACACTGAGCAGAAAATGTCAAGGGGCAGCTAGAGAAGACAAAGTATTATAATGGATGAAATGTGCAAAGACCTGGAGTTGGAAAATCAAAAGGGAAGAACATGTTCAGCATTTCTTAAGCTGAAATAACTGAAAGAAAAGTTCAAGCCTCAACTTGAAATATTGAAGGATTCTATTGGCAAAATATTGAATGACGCAGAATACATCAAAAGAGGATGGAAGGTATACGTATCAAAAAGAAGAGGTTGATGTTCAACCATTTCAAGAGGTACCATGTGATCAAAACTAATGGTACTGAAGGAATAAGTCGAAGCTACTCTGAAGGTATGAGCATAAAACAAAGCTCCAGAAATTCTTGGAATATAAATTGAAATCTTTCAACAACCTGATGCAACACTAGAGGTGCTCACTCATCTATGCCAAGAAATTTGGAAGACAGCAACTTGGCCAACTGAATGGAAGAGATTAATATGTGTGCTCCAGCAGAATGTGGAAATCATCAAACAGTATCATTAATATTACACGTAAGTAAAATTTTGCTGAAGATAATAAAAAAAAAAATGACTGCAACTGTACATCGACAGGGAACAACTAGAAACTCAAGCTGAATTCTGAAGATGATGTGGAACTAGGGATATCATTCCTGGCTGAAAGCAGAGAATACCAGAAAGACCTTTTATTGTTGTTAAGTGACTGATAGTGACCTTGTATAGGTTTTCCAAAACTTTACATCTTCAAAGAAGCAGTACACCCTATCTTTCTCCTGCAGAGCAGCTGGTGAGCTCAAAATGTGAACTTTGTGGTTTTCAGTCTACTGCTTATAGAGTGTGCTTGATTGAAAATTCAAAGGCTTTGATTATGTGGATAATGACAAACTATGGATAACATTGTGAAGAATGAGTATTCCAGAATACTTAATTGTGCTTGTGAGGAACCTGAACATAGACCAAGAGGCTGTCATTAGAAAATAACAAGGGGCTACTGAATGGTTTTGAATTAGGCATGGTGTGCACCATGGCTGTATTCTTTTATCATACTTATTCAATATGCATGCTAAACAAATATTCCTAGAAGCTGGATTATAGCAAGAAGAACGTGGCAACAGAATCGAAGAAAGGCTCATTAACAACCTGTGATAGGCAACGATACAACCTTGCTCGAAGAGGACTAAAATACTTACCGATGAAGATCAAAGACCACAGCTTCAGTATGTATTGAACCTTAACGTGAAAGGAAATAAAAATCCTCACAACTGAGCCTATAAATAACATCATGATAAATGAAGAAAAGATTAAAGTTGTCAAAGACTTCATTTTGCTTGGATCCACAATCAACATTCATGGAAGAAGCAGTCAAGTAATCAAATGATTACAGTAGGCAAATTAGCTGCCCATAACCTCCTTAAATGTTCAAGAGCAAAGATACCAGTTTTAGGACTAATGTGCTTTCTGATCTAAGCCATGTTATTTTTAATTGCTTCGTATGCTTATGAATGTGGGACAGTGAATAAGGAATACTGTAGAATTAATGCATTTGAGATATGGTATTGGAGAAAAATATTGAAAGTACCATGGACTGTCAGAAGAACAAATAAATCTGTGTTGAAAGAAGTACAGCCAGAATTCTCCTTCAAAGCAAGGATGGCAAAACTTTGTCTCTCATTGGTGTTGTTGATAAGTGCCATTGAGTCGTTTGCAACTCATAGGAACCCTGTATAGAGTTTCGGAGGCTTTTCAGCCTTTGAAGGAGCAGAAAGTCTCATCTTTCTCCCATGAAGCAACTGGCGAGCTCAAACGGTGGACCTTGTGGCTTGTAGTCCAGTGTTTATCAAATGGAGCCCCCACAATCCCTAGTCTCTCTTACTTTGGACATGTTATCAGGAGAGATCAGTCCCTGGAGAAGAATGTGATGCTTGATAAAGTGGAGGGTCAGCAAAAAAGAGGAAGACCCTCAGTGAGATGGATTGACACCATGACATCAGCAATGGACTCCAGTGTAAGTAACAACAATGGTCAGTGTGGTGCAGGGCTGGGCAGTGTTTCGTTCTGTTGTGCATAGGGTCGCTATGAGTTGGAACAAACTTGATGGCACCTAACAACTGGCTTCCATCCAGTGATATATCTGCTGTAGTACACTGTACCCAAGCTTAATGGCTTCATAGGACAATTTTGGATTATTTCTCATGAGTTATGATTAGGTTGGTGATCGATAGCAACTGTTGCCATTCTTATAGCTATGATCTTGGATGGGAGATAGCCAGGGACTGTTTAATCAAAGAAAGTCTCAGCCGGGGTACTCCTTTCTCATCCACTTGTTTCCACATCGTTCCATAAGACTATTTTAGGGAAGACCCCAACAAGATACCTCATCTTCAAATATATAAATATTATATAGATACCGTAGAGCTGGTTCCAACTCATAGTAACCTTATGCACAACAGAATAAAACACTGCCTGGTCCTGCTCCAAACTCAAAATCATTAGGCTTGAGCCCATTGTTGCTGCCATTGTGCCAGCCCATTTCACTGAGGGTCTTTCTCTTTTTGTCTGACCGTCTACTTTACCAAACATGATATGCTTTTCTAGGCACTGGTCCCTCTTGATAATATATCCAAAGTACAAGAGATGAAATCTGGTCATCTTGGCTTTTAAGGAACGTTCTGGTTGTACTTCTTCCAACAGATTTGTTTGTTGTTCTGGCAGTTCATGGTGCTTTTAATATTCTCCAACACCAAAACTCCAATGTATCAATTCTACAGTCTTCCTTATTCAGTGTTCAACTTTCATATGCATATGAGACTATTGAACTTACCATGGCTTGGATCAGGCACATTTTAGTCTTCAAACTGACATCTTTGCTCTTGAACACTTTAAAGAGGGCTCATGCCGCACAGTTGACTAATGCAATATGTCGTTTGATTTCTTTACTGCTGTTTCCATGAGTGTTGATGGTAGATCCAAGCAAAATGAAGTCTTTGACAACTTCAGTCTTTGGTCCACTTATTATGATGTTATTTATTGATCCATTGATGAGGACTTTTGTTTTCTTTACATTGAGGTGCATCCCATACCAAAGACTGTGGTCTTTGATCTTCATCAGTAAGTTTTTAAGTCCTTTTCACTTTCAGCAAGCAAGGTTGTATTATGTGCATTTCACAGGTTGTTACTGAGTCTTTCTCCAATCCCTGTTCTTCTTTATATAATCCAGCTTCTTAGATTATATGCTCAGGATACAGACTGAATAAATATGGTGAAAGAATACAACCCTGGCACACATCTTTCTTGATTTAAAAATAAACATTTGGAGACTTTTTGATTAAGACATATAGATCACCTGTGTGAAGGAAATCATCAATATGGTCCATAATAGGGTCCCCAAACTCCCCCTCCACATGGTGACCTTTTATAATGTATAAAAGAATGTTCTCCCACAAGTACAACTGCTGCCAGCCCTGGATCCCATATGCACACTCCACCTACAGAAGCCAGGACGGAACTGTTGCAGATAGGGAGGCCTACAGGCTGTCTCTGAGGCTCTCAGAGTATGACGCTCCAATCAGGTAATCATCAAGAGATGTGCCCAGGAATGTTTCTGCAGGGGTCAACTGAAGGAAGTTTCCCCAAACGCACTTTAAAAAAAATGTTTTATTGTGAATTATGTGATCATTTACATGGGAGAACGTTAATTTTACATTCATCCTATCCTATTGCCATGTTTATAATCCCCTCCATGCATCATCAGCCAACCAAAGAGTATAGACTGACTACAAGCCTGCCCCCCCAGTCGTCAGCACACAGCCCCTCTTCCTCTCTGTGTCTAGAGTCCCCAACTGCTCCCTCTCTCCATGTCATCATCTCTGCCTCCATCTCAGGCATCACTGCTTCTCTCCCCAAACACACTTTTAAGTATACTCTGTTTCTTTTGGTTGTCTGAGGCACATGAAATACTCAAGAAAAAATGGCAATTGTACATTTAAACCTAAACACAAGGTGGAACTAAGCCCTGCCTGGCTAGAGTGGTTTGCAGGCAGAGCCTTCAGATTCCATGCTCTCTAGCAAGGCTTAGGTAAGAATGCGTTCATAGCAGTGGGTCCAGAAGAGAAGGCGGAAACATACACATTTTCTCAAGCCACTGTTATGTCAACTTGGCTTCTGAACATGATGAAGCAAGTTACTTGACCAGAAGAGGCAGATGTTACAATAGAATGTCGATGTAGGGAGAACAATTTGGAGCCATTTAATGCCATCGTTCTACCCAAGCTGGTGAAATACCAGTAAGCCAGTTTAAAGCTGTTAGCTATCAGAATGGCTGTTTTCTGAATATTCTTTTGTGTCTAATAGTGCTGCTTTGAAGCTGTGTATGTTATATATTTTAACTTGCTATGTTGTTGACGCCTCCCTCCACCGTCAGCTAGGGTTTATAAGTGGATAGTCTTTCTGTATTTTAGTCATTCTGTGAACTTACATATATGATGATGGTAGAAACCCCAAGAAGACAAATACCAGCTAATTTGATTGGTGTGTTCAGGTGTGCATGTTGAAAAGAGAGACAATGCAGTTCTTTTGGGGAGAAATCTCCTGGTGGTGGTGTTTTTTGAGATGGAATGATGAAGGATGGAGTACTTGTTATGGATGAATACACACGGGTTCAGGGGATTTTCTCATTTTTCAAAGTGGATGGTGATAAGTGGTAAACTGGTGAATTCCCACTATTTGTGTGTTTGTACTGTCAGTAGGGCATGGGGAAACTCTGAAAGGTCCATTGTCCTGAATGCAGTGATGTGTACAAACATAGAAATATAATGAGACTGCAGGCCAGAGGTGCTGTATCTCTAGTCACATTGGGGAGGTACATGCTCCTTAAAACAACCAACCACATGAGATCCAAAGGGTAGCATCTGTCCAAGAGAAAACTCTAAAGGTAGGACAGGACAGGATACAGTGATGAATGGAAATAGGAAACATCAGGAGGAAGTGAGAAGAGTATTGTTACGTTGTAGGGATTGCAGTCAGTGTCACAAAACAAAATGTGTATGACTGGTTGAATGGAAAACCAATTTATTCTGTCAACTTTCATCCACATCACAATGAGAAGTTTATATATAGCTACACACACACACAGGACTTCAAAAAGTTAATGGAAAAATGGAATTAAAAGATGATGGAATTGTTCCACAAACATTTTGAAGCCTCCTCACGCAATTAGTGTCTGCTTAAGACGTAATGTCTTATGCAGACATTACAGATGGGCTACTAATTGAAAACTCAGTAGTTCGAATCCACCAGCCACTCTGAGGGAGCAAGAGAAGGCTCTCTGATCCTGGAAATATTTACAGTCAGCATTGGCTTGATGGTCGTGGGTTTTTTGTTTTGTTTTTTAATGCAATTCATGCTTAATTTTGTTTTCTCAGTGGTACAGGTTTCTCTGCTTTTCCCACATGAAGAGTTCAAAGAGATGGGGAGGCAAACACAAAATGGTCCTCGAAGTCTGTGCCCTTTACTTGTGTGTTGGAAGCACTGAAATGTTTAGGAGCATACTCAAATGTAGTTCTGCTGCAGAGAGGGTATGAAACCTTCCATTCAGAATTCTCTGATCACCATACAGTGTAAGGCATCTCTGAGGAGGCAGTTCCAGGCTTGACTGGAATTCCATAGAAAGGGAACGTGATGAGTGCAGCATCTTGCATCCTAAGGGATCATTGTCGACTGCTGTGTGGACAAGGACTTTATCTTGGAAACGAGAGAGGTAGCCCCACTTCTAGGGAGTGATCACGGGGGTCATATGATTGCATCTTGTTTCCATTTTGGTCATTTGTCTTCAGATGACATCAGTGACTTCATTTGTGAGGATCAGCATTTGTTTGTCCCCCAACCCAAATTAAGTTGTTGTTGTTAGTTGTTGTCGATTCAGTTCTGATTCACAGAACAAAGCCCTGCCAGGTCCTGCGTTGTCTTCAAACTGTTATTTGAGCCCATTGCTCTAGACACTGTGTCAGTCCTTTCTCACAGACCCTCCACTTCACCAAGAAGGATCGTTTTTTCTCCAGGGACGTATCTGAAGTATGTAAGATGAAGTTTCTCTAGCCAATGAAGTAAGACAGATATTAATCAGGTACATGATGAGCATGAAGGAGTTTGACAGGTTTCTTGACCAGGAGTATTGTGGGAGTGTGAGTGGCTCACCATGTGCTATGTTTGGCCTTTAAAGGGTTTTCCCACTAATTTCCTTGCATCGTTCAATAGGGTCACTTGAACCAAATTCAGTTTCCAACAAGGTGTCTCATCTGAAGAACTTTAAGAGGGTATCATGGAAATATTTACTACACTGATACACGCAGGTAGACCACTGTTATAAATGATTCATAGTATTTTACTCACAAGAGACTATCTTATGAGTTATCTTGCGTGCCTTTTTTATAGAAATGACAAATACTAGGAATATGCTCTTTGCTTCCAAGGGATTCCCAGTCTTTTTCTCAGAGCTGGAGGTTTGATATTCTCAGCTCTGGTGGTGAAGAAGTTGAGCTATGAGAGACTTCAGAGCTGTGACCAGGTCCTCCAAGGATGCCCTTAGGTAGTACCGACCCTGCTTGAATCATGGATTTCATATCTGTGTTCACCTTCAGCCAGCAAGTCCCCCAGTGCATGCCTGCCTTGCTTGTCTCTGAGTCTCTAGTGCAGGGGCTGGCAGTAAAGTAAGTAAGCAGTGTTTATTATGTTACAGAGGAATCGATGACTGCAGGAACAATAGAAGAAAGCTAGCTGTTGCCTCTCTGTCTAGTTCTAGGCTCAATGTTCTAGGATCAATGAAAGTGCCATCCCAATTCTCACAGCCTGTTAGGACTCTCATCAAGACAAATGACCTCCCTCCCAGTTGGGATGTACCTCAGAATCACCTAAGAAGCTTGTTCTGGAGTCCCACTCCAGAGCTACTAACTCAGACTCTCCAAGGAGTGGGCACCAAGAGTCTTCATTTTGAATGAGGTTCTCATGATGTTTCAAATGTATGTGTGTCTTCATGATGCTGTAACAGGAATATCACAAGTGGGTGGCTTTATCAAACTAAAATTTATTTGCTTGTAATTTAAAGGCCAGAAATTGGAAATCAGGGTGCCAGCTCTTGGAGTAGACTCTCTCTGTGTGTGTCTCTCTGTTTTTGCCACTCTGGGGGAAGGTCCTTGTGTCTTCAGCTTCAATTCCTCCATTCTTTGTTATCTTCATGGGGCAGGGTACCCACCTGTTCCCCTTCATGTTTTCTTTCTGAATGCTTGTTTAGTCTCTTTTATATTTCAAAAGAGATTGACTTAAGAAGCTTCCTACAGTATTTCTGTCTCATCAGCATAACAGAGACAACCCATTTCCAAATGGGATTTTAACCACCAGATTTAGAATTTACAACACACCTTATGGGGGAACACAGTTCAGTCTAGAACAAAATGCAACAAGTCTGAGGATCCATATTGAGAACTCTGGTCCTAGACTTACTATTTTCCCTGTTCACCTGAATAAAAGAAGGCCTGGTGGTACTATTGGGTAAGCACTGGATTTCTAGCTGCCAGGACAGAAGTTCAAACCCATCAGCTGCTCTGTGGGAGAAAAAGGAAACTTTCTGCTTCTGTGAAGATTTGCAGCCTTGGAAACCCTATACCAGGTATCTGTGAGTAAGAATCGACTTGATGGCAATGTGTTCCTCTAAATAATGAATGTTTCAAAGAAGGTAACACAAAAGGGAAGCAGCTCTTTGTGTTGCTCTGTGGATATGCTAAAAAAACTTTCAAGTGGTGAATTGTATGTTATGCTACTTGACTCCATAGGATAAGCACTGGACTACGAACCACAAGGTTGGCACACTTTGAGCCCAGCAACTGCTCCATGGGAGAAAGGTGAGGCTTTCTGCTCCTGCTAAGATGTTTCTGTTCCTGCAAAGAATTACAGCCTTGGAAACCCTATATAGTATAAGGTCACTATGAGCTGGAACTGACTTGATGGCACCTAACAACAATAACAACAACTTATAGCTCTGGCAGCGTAGTGGTTACAAATCGGGCTGCGAACCGGAAGGTCAGCAGTTCGAAACTACCAGCTGCTCCGCGGGAGAAAGATGAGGCTTTCTGCTCCCGTAAAGATGTACAGCCTCGGAAACCCTATTCAGGGTCGCTATGGGTCGAAACCAACTCGGCGGTACTTAACAACAACAACATAGCTCAATAAAGTTGTTATTTTAAAATAAAAAGGATGAGGAAATACACCTGACCCAAATTGGCCCAAATCAGAAGTCCTTCTTTGGAAATTGTTTTTCAGCATGATTTCCACAAGGCACATGTACCCTCCAGGGTTAGGAGCTATGCTTCTTCCCCTTGCCAAGTCGATCTAAGAGGAAATAGAAGCTGATCTTCTATGAGAGGAAAGAATAAAGTAAATTCACCAAGAGAGAAATTAAAGAGAAGAGAGAAAGTACAGAGAGTTTTACAACTCCCCATTCCAAGCTCTTCCTGGATTCCTACTGGACTTTCCCGAGGAATATGAAGAAACCCCTATATCCTAGCATTCAATTCTCCACTAGACTTAAACTAATTAGAGTGGGCTTCATGCAACTATAGGGATTTCACCTAATATGCACACATAAATAAGAGTGAGGGACTCATGTCACTAAAGATAGGCTCATACTTCACAGTTCTGTTAGGAATGGACTGATGGCTCCCATGTGTGTAATCAGCAAGTATTACCACAAAATCATAGAAGACTTTATTAAACAAAGATACCAAAATACAATACTTCACATAGTCTCCATCTAGGTCTTTACACTGCTGAAAGGAGCATTTCCATTGTTCAAACCCTTCCGCGAATAATTCTGCAATCTTACACTTGTTAAGTGCCATTGAGTTGGTGCTGACTCATAGTGACCCTACTCTGTATAGAGTTTCTGAGGTTGTAAATCTTTGCAGGAGCGGAAAGCCTCGTCTTTCTCCTACAGAGTATGACTGGTAGGCTTGAACTACCAACCTGTGGTTTGTAGTGCAGTGCTTATCCTACAGAAACACCACACACTCCATTTACACCACATTAAAATTGTAGTTTTGCATTCTTGAGGGATTCAAATTGTGTTCCTTTAAAAAGTTCTTTGAGTTTAGGAAACAAAAGAGAAGTTTGAAGGCCAATGAATGGGGTGTAGAGTGAATGGGGTAAGGTTTCCCAATGAAATTCTCATAGGATAGTCATTGCTACCCTTGAAGAAAGAGCAGGTGCATTGTTGTGATGCAGAAAAGAAAAATTCCCTAGTTCAGCTTCCCAGACCTTTTTCTCACCAATGCAGTTTTCAGTTTCTTTAAAACTTCTTCCTAACAAGGTCTCATGATGATCCTTTGAGAAAATCTATCAAGATGATCTTTGCAATCCCAAACAACAGTTAGCATAACCTTTTGAGCTAACCTCCCTGCCTTGAATTTAGCTGGTCCAGCTGCTCCCCTCAGAAACCCTTGTTTTAATTGGATGCTTTTTTGAAGCACCTTGATGATACTAAGCGAGGTACATTACTGAGAGAACCTGTCTGCAATCACTCACAGACAGCAGAGACATATTTCAACATGTTTTATTTGAAATAAACCCACGCAGGTATGAACCCATAGTGGCAAAAGTTTTTTCCTTATTCTTGTACAGACTACCTGCAAGGAAGAAAAAAAATGACCTGTGAAATAAAGGTGAATCCTAAATAAATCATTCGCTGTTTCTAAGAGGTACTCTATTCAAGTCTCCAAAAACTATGTGTATTATATGTTCATTAGCCACACTCATTACAAATGCCCCATACTTTCCCCAAATAATTTGTCCTCTTGCCTTTGATATTTCCATTCATTCCTCCTGTTGGAAAAGAACTGGCATTTAACTAATGATTATTTCATTTGATCAGATTTGGGAAGGGAAATGTTAAGCTGAAGATGATAACTGAATTTACATAATATCTTCAACTGAAATGTTTAACCTTCTTATAGAGTTACTGAAAGAAAACTACAGATCAAAACCCCTTATGCATATATGTGCAAAATCATCAAGAAAATAATAACAAGCTAAACCCAGAAGCACAGTAAGGATTTTACACCACAACCAGTTGGGATTTATCCCAAGAACGCAATGTATTAAATAAACAATTTCAAATATACCATACCAATCCCCTTGTTGTTTATTTTACTGTGTTTGTTTTTAAATTGTGTTCTTGGTAGTTTTTCCAAGGATTACAATTAACTATTGACTTAAAGCAATCTAGTTTGAATTAATGAGAATTGATGTTAATAGTACACATTGCAATTTCCTCCTGAACATAACTCTGTCCCATGCATTTTGTGCCATTATTTTGTCAGGCCACTTACATCTTTTACATTCTTAGTCCATTAACACAGTTTCCAAAACGTTGCTTTATGCAGTCCCTTAAAAAAAAAAAAAAAAAAGTAAGCAGATGAAACGGTTATCAAATGAAAATACATTGCTACTGTCTTTTATAGTTAACAATGTCACTATATTACAGGTGCTCTTTATTTGTGTAGATTAAATTCTGTTTACTGTCTAGTGTCTTTTTATTTTCATCTGAAGTCTTTTCTTAATGTTTCTTGTAGGGTAGGCCAGCTAACAACTCTTTGAGTTTATCTGAGAATGTCATTTCCCCTTAGTTTTGCAGAATAGTTTTATTTGATATCAAATTCTTGATTGATAGTGGTTTTGTTGTTCTTACTATTTGTTCTGGTTTGGGGTCTTCATTTCAGCACTTTTAGTGTGGGATCCCATTTCCCCAGACCTTCATAATTCATCATAAGAAGTCAGCTGCTAACCTTATTCTGGGCTTTTGTTAGATGAGCAATTTTTCTCTTGCTGCATTTTAGACTTTCTCTTTGTATTCCAACATTATTATTATGTTTGCTTGGATATTGCTCTCTGTGCATATATGACTTAGAGTTTGTTGAGTTTCTTGTATGTGTGGTTTAATTTTTTTCATTTTTGAACTTGCAGAAATTTCTTCACATATTCTTTGTTTCTTTCTAATTGTCCTCTCCTTCAGGTACCCCAGTTGTTCGTGGTTTGGCAAACTTAATGGTTTCCCACATTTCTCTGGGTTTCTGTTCATTTTCTGTCATTCTTTTTTTCTATTTTTCATGTTGCATAGTCTCTATCAAACTACCTTCAAGTTCACTAATTCTACCATTTTAAATCTGATGAGGACCTCTAGTGAATTTTTCATATCAGCTATTGCATTTTTGCAGTCCTGGTGTGGCACTGTAGGATCAGCACTGCACTGCTAAATGCACAGTTGGTGGTTCAAACCCACCAGCTACTCCTTGAAAACCCTACACAGGGTCATTATGAGTCTGAACTGACTCAATAGCATTTAACAACAATTGTACATTTACATTCATGAATTTCCATTTGATTCTTCTTACAGTTTGTAACACGTTTTTTATAGTCTCTATTTGGTGAGACATACATCTGATGCTTCCATTTCATTCTTTAGACGTTATTTTCTTTTTCTTTTGATATATTTATAGCAGGTGACTTGAAGTTTTTATCTAGAAAACCCAATATCTAGACTGCCTCAGGGACAGTGTGTACTGAATGCAGCTGTGCACCACCCTGCCCAGGTATGATGTTCACTTTCCTGTTTCTTTACATTATTTTTTGTTGAAAATGGGTTTTGTCTCATCTTCCCCAAGGCTTTTGTTATGCGGATGCCATGTTTGTTTGTTAAGTGACTTTCCTGTCCTAATTTTGTGAAGTCTATAGTCTGTGTCAATCCATCTCTGGGGGATTTTAATCTTTTTCACTGACCCTCTACTTTGTTTGATACAGCAGCAGCAACAATGGGCTCAAACATACCAATGATTGTGAGGGTGGTGCAGGACTGGGTAATGTCTTTGTTCTTTTTGTATGGTCACTATGAGTCAAAGTCAACTCAGTGGCACCGAACAACAACATATGAACAACATATTCTGCATTATGTTCAGCCAACCAAGTTTCTGGTCAATTAGCATAGTGGTTAATAATTTGACAGATTTTTTAATGTTTTGAATCAGTGAGAATCCTAGTCTTTTGATAAGGGCCTCTGTGTGCATGTTGTGATATGTCTTCAATGTGTTGGCCAGACACTTGTAACTCTACCTTTGCCTACACTTTATAATTGTTCAGGCCCTCAAGGTCATATAGAGGTGAGATAATAGGGTCTTTTCAGGTCTTTTCTGATGTGATAGTTAAGGTTCTGTGTCAACTTGATTGAGCCAGGATTTCCAGTGGCTTGGCAGTTGATAGTTAACTCTATGATGATTGGCTATGTGAAGCCAAACAATTGAAGTGATGTTTCTTTGGGCATGTGGCCTCCTTCTAATAAAAAGGACCTGCAGGAATGACTCAGTCTTTCCTTCTGGATCTGGATCTTGAATCTGGATAGTCCTGCAACCTCTGGTTCTTTGAGCCAGTGGCCTACTCTGTTGTCTGGTAAGGATGCTTTGTGGCCCATTTACACACCTGCCAGGAAAACCCAATGCATATCCATGAGGAGGGCCCTGCATGCATGCTCCTGCTGCCCCAGCTCATGTGCTCTTTGCCACCACTTCTGCAGTATGCCTACCCGGGCCTTGGTCACCCCTGTTACCTTGCTGCCACCACTGCTCCAGCTCCTTGCTCCTGCTCTGTGCCTGGACTTGAGACTCCTGACCCAAATAATATTGCCGCCTCAGACAGCTGGAATAATGGAGAGTTGTAACTGGTTGTGTTTGACAAAGTTCCTAAAGACAAGAGCAATCTATGTGTTGGGTCCAATAAAGGTACACACTGGGAATGGAGCTTTTCATGGGAACCTCCTGACAGGTCTGACATGACATTTCTCTGGCAATGGGGCTACTGTGTTATTTCCCCGTAAGTGATGCAAGGTTATTGATTCCCATAGCTGCCATAGCTGCAGGGCTGTTGCTTTTGAGACGTACCATATAACTGGAGAGTTGTTCTTGCTCTGTGCCTTTGAGTCAGTTCCAGATCAGAGGGACGCTGTATAAGGTTTCTGAAAGTGGCTGGTAGGTTTGAACTGCCCATATTGTGGTTACCAGTCCAGTGCCTATCCTACAGAGACACACCAGGGCTTAACTGGAGAGAGGGAAATTATAATAGAGCAAGTTAAACTACCTACAATTTTGTGTTCCTAACAAAACTCGAGGTTTTGTTTTTTCTGTTTGTTTTTATATACAACTATTCCCTGGATTACAGCACACTTTTAGTTAACATCCAGAGATTTGAAAACTTTGATGGGGAAACTGATTTTCTGAGTTTTTTGCTTTTTAATGTTTTATTGTAAATTATTTGATAGTTTACATGGGAGAACATTAGTTTTACTAATGTTCTCATATATATCTATCATGTATCGTTTCATTGCCATGGTTACAATCTCCTCCATGCATCATCAACCAACCAAAGGGTATACCTTGCAAGCCTGCCCCCATCCCCCAGTCGTCAGTACACAGCCACTCTACCTCTCTGGGTCTAGAGTCCTCAGCCACTCCATCTCTGCTGGTCATCATCTCTGCCTCAATTTCTGGCATCACTGCTTCTCTGGGTAGGGTCCCGCTCTCTGCTCTTCTCCCTTGATGGTCCCAGGGACCTCCGCTCCTAGACTGCAAAGTTAATCACTCCCCTCCTTGTTACAAAATGTCTACCTTTACATTTATAACCCTCACAAGCAGTCCTGATAACAATTATTCGCTATTGTATCACAAGAGACCTATCCGCATTTCCTTTCATCAGCCCCGCTGTGACAGATTGGATACTGCTCAGTGGAGATTCAACCTTCTTCCACACCCTCTGGATCTAGGTTCCCTCTTGAAAGCTTGTAAGCCAGTCACTTCTTGACTTTGTAGTCCCCCCTCCCCCCACTTTGGGTACCCAATGTCCAAATTGCCCATCCCTGTCTATTCTGTGTATGGATGGGGGTGGGAAGGATCCTTGCTATAAAGATTTATTCCCTCTTTTAAGCTGCTGCATCCATCGGTGTAGGTCAACTTCATCAAATTGTATCAGATCACTCTTATTTTCCTCTTCTGTCTTCTTTTAGTTTATCTCTGATCATCCAGTCATTGAAACCAGGTCAAGTGGGTATTATCTGCAAGTGTAGGTGTTCTTGTGTTTTCTGAGGTTTTTACTCAACATTGTGTAAGTGCTTCTCTTCCATGTTGCAAAAACCTTATGGAGACCATGTCTGACTTCCCTTGGGTTCTCAAAGGGGAAAGGATCAAACTCAAAATCAGCCCGAGGCCGATTCCTAGAAAGTGGAGGTCAGATATACTTCACCCTACAACCCTACAACCGTCTTTATCCTACTCTGACACCAACCATCCCTCCCACAGCACTCTGCTTCACATCTGGGTTCGATAATCCATTGCAGTGGCCACACAGAATTTACAACAATACTCACAATGATAGAGTTTCCTAGGGAAGTGAACAGGTAACAATTCAGGATCAAAACCAATTCAGGATGCCGCAGTTGTCCTGTCAGGAATGTCTCTTGTCTGCCATACTGCAGGCACACCTCATCTTGTCTTCAGATTCTCATCCATGTGGCCCCTTGCCCTGTTTGTTGGGCAGATGTTACAAAGCTCTTTTAGCCAGTCTGTAGGCACTCAGCTTAACTCTATCCATGAACCTTGAGCCTGCAGCTACTCTGCCATTGCTTCTGCTGTTGCTGCTTTTCTAGGAAGGGATCTCACACTCCACTCATGCTCTTCCTTGTTGATGGTCCTGTGATCGTCTGTTCCTGCTTCTGAGATGACTGGTTTTAAACCAAGCTGGATGGCAAAACTAACCAATCCCAGCTTTAGAGTGCTGTAAACCTTATTTGCATGGTCTCACCAAGTCACTTGGTGGAAATTAAGACACTGGATAGAAAAGTCATATCAAGTAAATTCAAGGTACCACCGATGTCTAGTATGGACACAGAGAAGAGTCACTTTTTGTAGGAAGGCTATCTGGACCTATCCCTATGATTAATGTTCATGTTACCACCTCCTAGAACCTCGTGGAAAGAAATCTGCTAGTCCTGTAGGTCAGACACTGGACTGCTATCTACAAGATCGGCGTTTAAAACCTACCAACCACTCTCATGAAGCTTACTGCTCCCATAAAGATTTATAGTCTCACAAACCCTATATGGACTCCTGGTGTAGTGCTGTAGGATCAGCATTGGATTACAAACTACAGGGTCAGCAGTTCAGCTTCCACTAGCTACTCCTTAGAAATCCTATGCTGGATGCTGTGATTCAGAGCTGACTCATCGGCATTGGTTTGAATTTTTGTTTTTTCAAGTGTAAACAAGTTTTATCTGCAGGGGGAAAACAACAATGTACAGGGTGGTTTGTTTGGGTTGGGTCTCGTGAAGTGGGGTAACTGTAGACTATGGGAGACTTGATTTTCTTAAATGCATATCACGCACACCAAGAGGATGTTTGGAGTACTGAAGAATTAAGGAAAATGGCAACTGTCATTGGGAGGCAGTCCTCTCCCTTCAACAATAGGCCTGGGTGTAGTTTTCTGAGTTTCTCCAACATAAGTCTAAAACAATTGGTTTTTTGAATTTTTTTTTTTTTCATTTTATTTATGTATTCTTGAATATTGGATTTCTGTTCAGTAGTAGTTGTTGTTAAGTGCCCTCTAGTCGATTCCGACCCATAGCGACCCGATATAGGGTTTCCGAGGAGCACCTGGTGAGCTTGAACCACCGACCTTGAAGTTCAAATGGCTTTGCAGTCTAGCATATTAACCCACAGCACCACACCAGGACTAGTTTACCATAATTAACTTTAATATTATGGATTTGTATCTTTTGAACTCAGCATGCAGATTTATACAAATTAGCATTCCAGTGTTAAGCTCTGAACCTGAGCATTTACATTTACAATCCTATTCTTCCTCTGTCTCTGGATGGTTGTCACACAAAGGCAGATAGGAAAGATTGGGACAGGCAAACTAAAGAGAAGGTGGTAGATGGCTTCTCCAAAGGTATTTTTATGGTTATTGATTTATCTGTATTTCTTTTATGGAGTCTTGGTGTGACACTATAGGATAAGAACTGGACTGTTAACTGCAAGCTAGGGGTTCAAATCCACTAGCTGATCCTCAGAAACTATATAGCTATATGTGTATGAAGTCCTGGTGTGGCACTGTAGGATGAGCACTGGACTTCAAGGTCAGTTTGAATCGCAAGGTTGGTGGTTCAGACTTGCCTGCCACTCTTTGGAAACCATGCTCAGGGACACTGAGTCGGAACCGACTCAATGGCACTTAACAACAACAACATATAGCTGTCTCTATATGTATATATCAATATCTGTATCTGGAGTCCTGGTGTCGTAGCTAATGGGCTGGACTGCAAGGTTGTGTTGAACTGCAGGGTCAGTGTTTCAAGCTCACCATCCACTCCTCGGAAACCCTGTACAGGGTCACTATGGGTTGGAACTGACTCGATGGCACTTAACAACAACAACAATGTATCTATATCTGTATCTCTCTATCTGATTTCTGAGACTTAAATTCTGTGCAGGAGCAGAAAGCCTCATCTTTCTCCTGATAGATATTATACATACACACAGACATATCAGGGGGAAGATGAGGGTTTGTGTGTATGCATACACACACACACACAGACTGTCATGTAGTTGATTCCAACTCATAACTACTCTGTATAGGGTGTCCGAGACTATAAATCTTTATGGGAGCAGAAAGCGGCTAGTGGGTTTGCGTTTCTGTTAGCAGTCCAGGGTTTATACATATTGGCAAGCTGATACAGTGCGTTGATTAATTAGTGAGTTGGTACAGCGTGGTGATTAATTGGACGGGTATTACAGCATGGTAATTAATGGATGAGTTATTACAGCGTGGTGATTAATTGCTGAGTTGGTGCAGCATGGTGATTAATTGGTGAATTGGTGTGCGTGCTGAATAATTAGTGAATTGGTAAAACATGGTGATTAACTGGAGAATTGGTACAGAGAGGTGATTAATTGGTGAGGTGGTGCAGTGTGATGATTAGTGAATTAGTACAGTGAGGTGATTAATTGGTGAGTTGGTACAGTGTGGTGATTATTGGTGTGTTGGTGCAGCATGGTGATTAATTGGTGTGTTGGTGCAGTGTGGTAATTAATTGATGAGTTGGTACAACATGGTGATTAGTTGGTGAGTTGGTACAATGTGATTAATTGGTGATTAGTTGATGAGTTATGGTGTGGTGATTCATTGGTGTATTGATACAGTGTGGTGAGTAGGCACAGTGTGGTGATTAATTGGTGTGTTGGTGCAGCATGGTAATTAATTGGTGTGTTGGTGCAGCATGGTAATTAATTGATGAGTTGGTAAAGCGTGATGATTAGTTGGTGAGCTGGTACAATGTGATGATTAATTGGTGAGTTGGCACAGTGAGGTGATTAATTGGTGAGTTGGGACAGCATGGTAATTAAATGGTGAGCTGGTGCAGATGGTGATTAATTGGTGAGTTGGTATAGTGTGGTATTACAAAACTTGTTCTCCAGAGCATGAATGTGTGGACTTGGACACAACTTCACCACTTTCTGGCTGTGAATCTTTTTGCAAATTACTGATGTCTCCTTGAAGTGTTTTATCCTTTTTTTGTTTTTTAAGTTTTTATTCTGAATTCTGATCATTTACATGGGAAAACATCAGTTTTACACTCATTGTTGCATTGCAATGATTACAATCCCTCCGACATCATCATTCATCAGTATTTGCTTATAGTCCCTCTGGTTGTTATTTGTTTGTTTTTTGTGGGGGTGGTGGTGGTGGTGGGGATGTACATCAAAACACTCAGGAATACATAATCACTTAAACAACCCAGGAAGGAGAGCCTGAGCGGAATATGTGACCCTATCCAGAGAAGCAGCGCCCCCAGAAATGGAGGCAGAGATGTTGACATGGGAAACGTAGAGCAGCTGAGGACTCTAGACTCATGGAATCAGAAAGACTGTGTGCTGGCAGCCAGGAGGCAGGCTTGCAGAATGTGCCCTTTCTCTTTTGTAGAACTTCACTGAGTTGTGGAGATGAAAGACAATAATATTTGTAAAGCATTTAGAGCTATACCCAACATATGTTAGGGTGATCCATATGAAATTGAAGTTGTTATAGACTTCATTTTAATTGGATCCACAATCAGTGCTCATGGAAGCAGCAGTCAATTCATCATACAACATATTGCATTGGGCAAAGCTGCTGCAAATGACCTCTTTAAAGTGTGAAAGAGTCACAGTGTCACTTTGAGGATTGAGGTACACCTGATCCAATGCCTCAGATGCATGCAAAAACTGCATAGTGAATTAGAAAGACTGGAAATGAATCAAAGTATCTGAATTACTGTATTGGTGAAGACTATTGAAAGTACCATGGACTGCCAGAAAATCAAGCAATTCTGTCTTGGAAGGAGTACAACCAGAATACTCCTTAGAAGCCAGGATGGCCAGACTTCTTCTCAGGTACTTTGGACATGTGATCAGGAGGGGCCAGTCCCTGTAAAAGGATATCGTGTTTGGTAAAGTGGAGGGTCAGCTGAAAGCATAGGGGGGCCAGCAATGCTGTGGATTGACACAGTTCAGTAACAGACCTAACAGAAGGGAGGATGGTGCAGGGCTGGGCAGCGTTTGGTTCTGTTGTGCATGGGTCGATGTGAGTCAGAAGTGATTCAGTGACACCTAACAACAAGAATATAGGTCAGACATAAGGAATTTTATATACTGTGACCTAGAAGTAATATGTAAGTATTTGTCATTGTTCATATCTTTTACCATTAATAAGAGGAATAAGTAGCGTGGGTTGGTAGAAAAATAAATATTAGAACATCAGTATGTGTTAGAACACCTGCCGTATAATTCCATATGTATATAGTTCAGTAAAAAATTAAATTTCAAGGTGTAGAGATAAACACATAGCTGGCATTGGATAAGGAAAACACATTCATAAGCTTTGTTGTGAAAAAGGTATAATGATTGTGAAGACCCCAGGAAAGAATGTTGCCAGTGCTTTATATGAGGAGGCTTTGAAAAGTTCATGGAAAAATGGAATGAAAAGTTAATGAATTTCTCCATGAACTTTCTGAAGGTCCCTTGTATTTGCCTGAATGATAGATATGTTGTTGTTTAGTGCTGTTGAGTTGAGTCTGACTCATAACTACCCTGTAATAGGGTTTCTGAAACTGTAAATCTTTGTGGGAGCAGAAAGCCCATCTTTCTCCCACGGTGAAGCTGGTGGACTTGAACGTATGATTTTGTGGTTTGTAGTCTATTACATGTCTTCCAAAGCCACCATACTCTCTGGTGACAGATATCTGGGTGTTTATTTTTGGTTTTGGTGGTTCAAACCTACCCAGTGGCTTCTAAAGAGCAAAGAACTGGTGATCTGCTCCTGTAAAGATTTGTCTCTTGGAAACCCTATGGGGCTGTTCTGTGCTTTCCCATTGTTGTTGTTGTTGTTAAGTGCCATCGAGTCGGTTCCAACCCATAGCGACCCTGTACAGGGTTTCTGAGGGTGTAAATCTTTACGGGAGTAGAAAGCCTCATCTTTCTCCCGCAGAGCGGCTGCTAGTTTCGAACCGCTGACCTTAAGGTTCACAGCCCGATTCGTAAACTTGCCAGCAAACAACAGCAACATAATCTTATTGTGATATTGCACACGCCAAACAGGATTTTAAAATATCTTTCCTATAAAATTAGCAGTAACAACTTAGAAAATGTCATGGAAAGAAATCCTCAGGAAAATACAACCTGTGGAACGAATTTAGCAAGACACACATAAGATCTGTATGATAAAGAGCAGAAGTCTACAAAGGTATAGAAATGAAATTTTGTCTCTATGAGCAACCAGATCTTCTCCCAGAATGGGAAAACCCAATAATACTGTATGGATTCTGCTTCTTTCTAAATTGACTAGAGATTTAAACCAAGTTCAATCAAGTGTAAGATATTTATGGAACTTGACAAAATAATGCTGAAATTTTAGAGATATTAAATAATCTAGAAGTAATAAGTAAGAAAAATATTTTGAAAGCAAAATAAAAGTTTTTCCATTACAAAATAATAATGTACAATAAAATGGAGCCAAAGCAACAATTACAGAAAAGGCATTCCAACCAATATTGAGACAGATGGTTAATTATTTGCAACACTAATGTTATATATAAATTAGAGGGGATCCAGGTGTACTAGGAGAAACATTTGCAAACAGGGTTATTATAGAAGAAATACTGTTAAGCAGGTGAATATATGAAAAAAAGTCAACCTCACTGGTAGTTAAAAATTCATCTTAAGACTTCAACAACATGTGTTTTTTTTTTACTACTAAATAAGCAGTTATTTAAAACATGACAGTATGATCATCACCAATGTTTCTACAAGCTTTTTATTGTTACTTGAAATATTTGCTGTGTTGTATTCTGGAAGGATTCAAGGTATTATTTACTGAAGACATTTAAAATATATGTTAACTGATGAACTTATATTTTAGGAATTTATTCTAAAACATAATCAGATACATTATGGATTTTGGTTATTAATGTCATTTATAATCAGTTTTTTAATTAGTACATATTATTGTAGACTTTCCTTTTGTAAGACTCTACACTAGATGGTTGGATCAAGTATTAACACTCTTCGAAGCAGCAGTCAGGAAATCAAATAATACATTGCATTGGGCAAATTTACTGCACAAGACCTCTTTAAAGTGTTGAAGAGCAAAAATGTCAGTCTGAGGACTAAGGTGTGACTGATGCAACCCATAGTATTTTCAATAACCTCATATGCGTGTGAAATTTGGCTAGTGAATAAGGAAGACCATAGAAGAATTGATGAATTTGAGTTATGGTGTTGGAGGAGAATATTGAAAGTGCCATGATCTGCCAAAAGAGCAAATAGATCCGTGTTGGAAGAAATACAAATACATTCAGAGTGCTCTTTGGAAGCCAGGATGGCCAAACTTCATCTCTCATATTTTGGACATATTGTTAGGAGGGACCAGTCACTGGAGAAGGATATCATGTTTGGTAAGTTGGAGGGTCAGCGAAAAAGAGAAAGACCCCCAACAAGATAGATTGGCACAGTGGCTACAGCTATGGGATTAAGCATAGCAACGATTGTGAGCTTGGTGAAGGACTGGGCAGTGTTTTGTTCTGTTGTATATAGGGTCACTATGAGTCAGTACCGCCTTGATGGCACCTAACCACAACAAAAATGCTAGATGCTGGGGATGTATTCCAGAGAACAAACCTGTTGGGTTTGAGTCAACTCTAGCTCATGGTGACTTTGTGTGTTACAGAGTATAGCCGAGCTCCACAGGTTTCTCTTGGTTGTAATCTTTATGGAAGCAGATTGCCAGGTTTTTCATGCACAGTGTCACTAGGTCAGTTCAAAATTAACTTGGTAATAGAGCATAAGAACCATTTGCTCCACCCAAAGACTTTGCCTGAGAATACACCAAACCAAACCATTACCACTGAATCTGTTTTTATAGCAACCCTGTAGGTCAGACTGGAGTCTTGGTGCAATGTTGTAGGACAAGCCCGGGACTGGCAACCACATGGCTAGCTGTGCAAACCCACCAGCCACTCTTTGGGAACCCTATACAGGGTTACTACTAGGTGAATCTGACTCTATGGCACTTAGCAACAACAATAACATAGGACAGAGTGGGCTTTCCCTGGTTCAGCTGCTAGCCAAGAGTTCAACAGTTCAAACCCACTAGCTGCTCCTTGGGAGAAAAATGAGACAGTCTGCTTCTGTGAAGATGACAGCCTTGGAAACCCTCTGTCCTACAGGGTTGCTGTGAGTTGAAATGGCAACTCAATGCAATGGCAATGGGTTTTGGTTTTTTAAAGTTTTCAGAAGTAGATTGTCATGTCTTTCTCTCATGGAGAATTTTTTTCATGGAATGGGCAGTTAGAACAACTGACCTTTTTGATTAGCAGCCAAGCAAGCATTTAGCCACAGAGCCACTAGAGCTCTGAAAATAGTGGCGAGAAAACAGGCAGACAAATGTTAAATAAATAGCAGTGAATAATAATATAATAGTGTGAAAGTAGAAATAGTGGGTGTATGAGAACCTGGCTGAGTGGTGTGTGGGAGAAGAAGGTGGTGGGAACATTCACTGTGGATGTAATGAAAAGCCAACCTGGGTGAAGAGGAAGAGGCCAGAGGAGAAGGGTATAGAGCAATGTGCAGTGGGGCTCAGGATGAGAGAGTTGGAGAAGGTCATGTTACATATGAAGCTTTTTGGGCCAGTGTAGGATTTTAGCTAGAAAACTGATCTGATAAGATTTTCATGAAGAAATGATTCCAGTTCTTGTGTTGAGCATGTCTCTGAATGGAGGAAACGAATGAAGGTGCTCAGCTGCTAACCAAAAGATTGAAGTTTTGAGTCCACCCAAGGGCATCTCTAGAGAAAGACCAGGTGATCTACTTCCATGAGATCACAGATATGAATTCCCAGTGGAGCGCTACTCTACACTGACATACATGGGGCTCCCTGGGGAGGCAGTCAACTAAACTGACTGCTTTCTATTTTGCAGTCAATTAAATGGACTGGTTCCTATTATATTGTTGTTGTTGTTGTTGTTGTTGTTGTGAAGTGCAGTCGGTTCCGACCCATAGCGACCCGATATAGGGTTTCCG
>NW_006408552.1:16494449-16523690 GCF_000296735.1 Chrysochloris asiatica | reverse complement strand
TATGAGGTTATTGAAAATACCATGGCTTGGGTCAAGCGCATCTTAGTCCTCAAGCTGACATCTCTGCTCTTCAACATTGTAAAAAGTTCCTGTGCAACTTGCCCAATGCAATATGTCGTCTAATCTCTTGACTGCTGCTTCCAGTCAAGAGACCAGACTGGAAAACATAATTGGCATGAACAAGGAAGACTGCAGAACCTGGTGTCTTTGAATGATGCAGTTGGTGAATGTTACTGAATATACCATGGATTTCCAGAAGAATGAACAAATATGTCTTGGAAGGAGTTACAGCTAGAATGCTTCTTGTAAGAGAGGATAGCAGTACTTCATGTCATGCACTTTGGGCATGTTATCAGGAGAGACAAGTCCCTGGAGAAGAACATCATGGTTGGTAAAGTAGAGGGTCAGCTCTACTTGGTAAAAACGAGGAAGACTCTCAGTGAGCTGGGCTGACACAATGACTGCAACAGAGTGCTCAAACATAACAATTGGGAGGATGGTGTACGACTGGGCAGAGTTTCGTTCTGGTGTACATGGGTGTACTGTGAGTTGGAACTCATTCCATGGCACCAAACAAGAGGGTGGAAGATAGGGAACCCGGCAGCAGACTCCTGGAGGAGCCCAGGGGGCAGATAGTTCTAACTTGGAGGGGGATGGTACCTATGGGAATAGAGAAGAGATTCAAAGATCTCTAGGGCCTGGCGCCACCATAAGAGGACAGATGAGAGAGATACAAAGGGGGTGTTTGTGATACCTTGCCCAGAGGCTGGGCATGGGACTTGTGCTTAAACCGCAGTGTCTACTTTCTCCGTGGTTCTGCTGCTGTCCCCCTCCAACTCTAGTCTCTATTAGATAGCCAGGCTGAGTACATGTCATTAGGTTCTTAGAAGTGACAATATCTCACTTTTAATGAAGCAGAAAAGACTACCAGGCTGTATAGTGGACTGCCACTGAATAATACCACATCAGGTCAAAACTGAATTGCATAAAACTCACATCTGCCTCCAGCAGTGCTGCCAGTTTAACCTCAAAAAAGGCTGAGGCAGCGGGTTTTCGGGAATCTGCTTTTTGAAGGTAGGATTCATAAGTGTCAAAGTCCCCCAATATGCTCCAGTGTTAACGAGCAGTCAGAAAACATGGCGGCAGATGTCCATGGCCGATAGCAATTGATGCTTGAGAATATAAGATGGGAAGGAAGGAGAGAATAGAAGCACAAGGAACTTGGCACACTCATCCCAGGAGAATGAGCTTATAAGAAAAGGGGAGTAAGATGATGTGACAAAGAGCTTGGAGAGGAGGGTGAGAGTGGGTGTCCCCAAAGCCAGGGCACAGGAACCTTTTATAGATGGTGGTAAAGGTAGTCACTGCTTTTAAGACATCGAAGAATGTGAAACTCAACCCACTGTCATTGATTCTGTTTCATAGAGACTGTAGGACAGAGTAGAACTCCCCCATAGGATTGCCAAGGCAGAAATCATTATGTAAGCAGACTGTCTCGTCTTTCTCCTGCAGTTATCAGCCCAGTGCATTACCTACCATGCCACCAGGGAGATTATGCAAGCATGCTGCTCTTCTCCAGGGACTTGTCTTTGTCGATAACATGCCCAAAGTATTTTGCTACCCTCCCTTCTAAGGAGCATTCTGGCTGAACTTCTTTCAAGGGATCCGTGACAGTTGACCAATAACCGTTAATTAGTTCAACAAAATGGAGGTCACAGCCAAGAGAACAACAAGGGAGTGGACCTTGGATGCTTTGAGGGTCTCTGTCCTATCTACTCCTTCATCTGTAGGTTTCATTGTCTATGTCTTGTACTTCTTTTGTTAATTTTTTTCCTAAGGAAAATCTTTTTGATACAGTTTTAAATGGAAGATGTTCTTCATGTCATTTTCAGATTGTTTATTACTTGTGTATACAAACACAGTTGGCTTTTGTATATTGATCTGATATCAATATGAATGAGATTTTACTCTGCTTGTTTCTTAGGTATAGTAGTTTTGGTTGTGTGTGTGTACTTTGGACTTTTACTACAGGATCATGCCATCTGTAAATCAAGTTTTAGTCTTTCTTTGTTAAGAACTGATGTTGTTCAATGTATAGAAATAGTCTTTGACATCTATTTACCACATAGCCTTGCCTGTCTGTTCATACTTGTCGACATTACAAGTAGATACCTCACTCCTGGTGTGGAACAGTAGGATAAACACTAGACTATAAGCCACAAGGATGGTAGTTCAAATCTACCAGCTGCTCCTCAGAAACACTATACAAGGTCACTATGAGTTGGAACCAACTTGATGCTTAACAACAGCCTCACATGGAGGCAAGCTAATTGTAAAAGCTGAAAGTGTCTGTTTCATGATTGCTGGCACTTATAGAGAGCTAGCAGCTCCACATTTCCTCAAAATCCATAACATACCCCATCTTGTCTTGGAACATTGCTATTGCATCTTTCCAATTGTTGTTGTTGTTAAGTGCCATCGGGTCAGGTCCGACCCATAGCGACCCTGTACAGGGTTTCCGAGGGTGTAAATCCTTACGGGAGTAGAAAGCCTCATCTTTCTCCCGCGGAGCGGCTGGTAGTTTTGAACCGCTGACCTTAAGGTTCGCAGCCCGATTCATAACCACTACGCTACCAGAGCATCTTTCCAATAAACTCCCTTTATTTACTCTTCTGTACGTGGAGTTGTTTTCTTTTTGCAACCAAAATTTTTGTTGTTGTTGTTGTTAAGTGCCTTTGAGTCGGTTCCAACCCATAGTGACCCTGTATGGGGTTTCCTAGGAGCAGCTGGTAAGCTTGAACCACTGACCTTGTTCAAACGGTTTTGCAGTCTGGTGCATTAACCCACAGTGTCACACCAGGACTCTAATCTAAAATAAGGGAATTATTAAATCTTAGACTATGTTCATATGATAGACCAGGAAAAGTAATATTAAAAGTTTAGTGATAGAGTAGTGTTGTATATCTTTACTACATTGTGTGTCTACATCGTATTAATTGATTATATAGAAGATCATTATGATATGATTATACCATAGTTCGTACAAATAAGAAGCATGTCAGAAGGGTATGGTTTTTTTGTTTTGTTTTTGCCAATTGTGCCCTCCCCCAAGATAATTTTATAAGTATGCTATGCTAATTGTTTTAAATCACCAACCGTCTCCCTCCACAAGGTATTTTCATAAGTACACTATACTAATTTTTAAATTAGCATTTAATAGTGAGGTGAGGGTAAGTTTTGCAAACATAAAATAGGTGCATTATTTGCTTAAAAATAAGATTCGTTGTTGTTAAGTGCCATCAAGTCAGTTCCAACTCATTGAGACCCTGTATAGGGTTTCCAAGAAACAGCTGGGTGGGTTTGAACTGCCAACCTTATAATTTGCAGTGTAGTGCTTATCCTACCACACACACCAAGATTCCATAAAAAACATCATATAGAATGATTAATATTAAATAATTTGTATTATATAATAATGCAATACATTTTAAAAATAATTCCATTTTTTGTTGCTGACAACATACACAGCAGCACATAGACCAATTCATCAGTTTCTACATGTCCAGTCCATTGGCATAGATGAGATCCTTTGAGTTGTGCAAACATTCTTACCCTCCTTTTCCGAGTTGTTCCTCTCCCAGCCACACAGACTCACTGCCCTCAGCATCCTATCCAACTGTTGGTGTTGCTCTTGTCAGTTTGAATGATAGTACAAAACTGACAGTTTTATGATATGATACTGAAGATGAAAGTGGGATTCAAAGCAGTATGTCCAGTTTAATCTCGATTTTGAAAGAAGGAAAGTTATATGTCTATATCAGCACGTGGAAAAGGAAGGAAAGGACTCCAAATTGTTTTGCCAGCAGTTTTCCGTGTGGTGTAACAAAGGGCATTCTCTGCATCCTCCTTTATTTTCCACATTCTCTAAAGTGAGTAGGTAGGACTCTTTCCTTAGAAAACATGGATTATTTGAGAGAACAGATTTTGCTTTATCTTGGAACATTTAAGCAAAGAGTCTCTACACATTACAATGGGCTTATGAAATAAAACTGAAAACCAGCCATTAAATAAATGGCAAGTAATCTACTTGGTAAAGCGGAGGGTCAGTGAGAAGAAGGTGCTTAACAATAACAACAATCTGAACTAATAGTGGCTTTTGTCCTTTTGATATCTGCTTCAATGTACACTTCTGTGATTTTGTGAAATATATTATTCATCATATAGATCTCGGGGAGAACTCAAAATGAACTAGCCTTGGGCAGTAGCACTAGAAATTCTAATACATGTTCAATTTCTTCATGCTTCATGTTCTGAACTGTAAAAATTCTGTTTTTGTTACCACAGGAAAATCATAGGGTGAATTATATCTCATTCCTATGTTATGTGACTGGAGGCAAAAACAAATCTTGAAATTCAACAAAAGTATTTGGTGCAACCATATAATTACAGAAACCGAAAATTTTAGCTAACGCATGATTTTATTTTCAGCATTATTCACAGCATCACTATTGTTAAGGTTTATCTGATTTGTGGTTTCAAGGCAACAATTTTTTAAAATTTCTGCTCTCTGAAGAAACTCATTGACAATATAAACATTCCAGTGTGGGATATGTTACAATGTGGTGTTGTTGTTAGGTACCCATCAGGTCAGTTCTAACTCATACCTAACACCCTGCACGCAGCTGAAGGAACCAGTGCCGAGTTCTGCACCATCCTCATAATTGTTGATCTGTTGGAGCCCACTGTGCCAGAAGACCTTGTTGAAGGTCTTTCTCTGTATCACTGACCCTCTTGATCTACCAAATATGATGTCGTGTTGATCACCTGGCTCCTCCTGACCACATGACTCCTCCTCCTGATCACATGTCCAAAGATCACATGAAATGAAGGCTCAACATCGTTACTTCCAAGGAGCATTCTTTTTTTTTTTTTTTAATGCTTTATTGTGAATTATGTGATAGTTTACATGGGAGGATATTAGCTTCACAATGATCCCGTAGTATATCATTTCCTTGCATGGCTACAATCCCCTCCATGCATCATCAACCAACCAAAGGGTATATACCCAGCAAGCCTGCCCCTTGCCCCCACCCCCAACCCACCCCCAACCCCGGTCCTCCGCACACAATCCCTCTTCCTCTTCAGGTCCAAAGTCCCCAGCCGCTCCATCTCTCCACGTCATCGTCTCTGCCTCCATCCCTGGCATCACTGCTTCTTTGGGTAGGGTCCCGTTCTCTGCTCTTCTCCCTTGATGGTCCCAGGGACCTCCACTCCTAGACTGCAAGGTTAATCACTCCCCACCCTTTGCCACAAAACGTCTACCTTTATATTTTCAGCCCTTACAATCAGTCCTGATAACAATGATTTGCTATTGTATCACAAGCGACCTATCCACATTTCCTTTCATCAGCCCTGCCTAGACAGAATGGATACTACTCAGTGGAGATTCTTTCTACCTTTCTCCATGCTCTCTGGATCTAGGTTCCCTCTTGAAAGCTTGTAAGCCAGTCACTTCTTGCCTCTGTAGCCTCCTCCGTTCTGGGTAGCCAATGTCCAAGTTGCCCATCCCTGTCCTCTCCATATGCGGAGGGGGTGAGAATGATCCTCGCTGTGAAGATTTGTTCCCTCTTTTGATCTACTGCTTCCGTAGGTGTAGGTCAAGTTCATCAAATTGTATCAGATTATTCTTTTTTCCCCTCTTTTTTATTCTTCTAGTTGAGCTCTGATCATCTAGTCATTGAAGCCAGGTCAAGTGGATATTACCTGCAAGTGTGGGTGTACTTATGCATGTGTCCTCTCTTCTTTTTTTTTCACTTTCTATTTGTCTGATTTCTTTTTTTTTTTTTAATGTTTTATTGTGAATTATGTGATAGTTTACATGGGAGTACATTGGTTTTACATTCATTCTATCGTATATCTTCTCATTGCCATAGTTACAATCCCCTCCATGCAATCCTTCCCCCTTGACCCCCAGGTCTTCAGCACACAGTCGCACTCCCTCTCTGTATCTAAAGTCTCCAGCTGCTCCATTGTTTCACTTCATCATCTCCGGCTCCATTTCAGGCATCACTGCTTCTCTGGGTAGGGTATCGCTCTCCGCTCTTCTCCCTTGATGGTAATAGGGACCTCCGCTCCTAGACTGAAAAGTTAATCACTCTCCTCCTTGCTATAAAACGTCTACCTTTACATTTCCAACCCTCACAATCAGTCCTGATAACAATTATTCACTATTGTATCACAAGAGACCCGTCTGCATTTCATTGCATCAGCCCCGGCTAGTCTGTGTTCTTATGCATATGCCCTCTCTTATCAGCTGGACACTTCACTCTCCGCTCTAGTTCTCTGTGGCTATGTCACTGACTCTGGGCCCAAGAGTCCCCAGGTCTTGCCACACTGCTGGCCAACCAGATCTTCACCTGGGTTCACAGAAGTCTATTGAACGTTGTAGGGCTTAGCTCACATCTTCATTGCTGTTTTTCCCTCACTTCCCTTTATCGGTGTCGAGCGTGATCACCAATCACATCGTGTATTCCCATTGAGTCTTAGTCTTGGAAGGGGGTTTGCACTGAGGGGACCCGACCACTTGCCTTGATGTTTCCTGGGCAAGCATGTTGCTTGTTCTTGTAGTAACAGTCGGTCTGCCTGTTGTTTTATATTTTTCCTGTAGGTCTTTCTTTCAAGAAGTATCTTCTGTTCTTCTAGCCGCTCCAGGTTGGTCTGCTTGTCCTTTCAAGTGGGAATTTCCTATCTCTGGAAATCTGGATGTGGTTCAGGCTTCCACCTATAGTCTTATGTATTGCAGAGGCTCCGCAGGAAGCCTCCTTCATTGGGCACGTTGTAGCCCCATTTTAGGTATTCCAATCAGTTATAGGCAGAAGACGGACTTAACAAGCTTTCTATGGTGATGCTTTTCGCTATTCCTTTCTCTCCCCCTCCAGTGTCTTTTTTTAAAAATAATATAATGAAAGGAAAACCAAGATTCAGAAGACAGCCAAGCATCTTAATATTGTTCTCCCCTTTTCCACATTCCAACCATGGCTCGATCTCTGTATCCCAGAACTCTGTTGTTCTCAAGTTGTGCATATATCATTATTTACCTCTGTCTCCCTTAGCCCATTGAGACCTGTCTAATTGTTCTTCCATCTGCTTTGTTCTTCCATTCCCCTCACCCTACTTGTATATTGCCCCCTCCCTATCACCCAAACTATCCTGTGTCTAATCCCTGCCCTGTGCTCCGCCTTCCCCTCCCTCCCCTCACCCACTCCCACCATGTGTCCTCTCTTCTTATGTGCTGGGCACTTCACTCTCCAGTCTAGTCCTCTGTGGCTATGTCGTTGACTCTCCAAGGTGCATTCTTTTGTTTGTTCTTCTGACAGTCCATGGTACTTTTACTTTGCTCCTCAGGCACCATCATTCAAATGATTCAATTCTTCATTGCTTTTCCTTATTCCTTGTCCAACTATAGCATGCATATGAGGTGATTGAAAATACCATGGCTTGGGTCAGGTGCACCTCAGCCTCAAAGTGTCATCTTTGCCTTTGAACAATTTAAAGAGGTATTTTGCAGCAGACATGCTCAAGTTTCAGTATAGCAGATGGAAAAGCAGTATTGGGGGCATCGTGACGTAGGATGTTCTCTCATCTTCCATGCCTCCAGAGCTTAATCAGATGGTCTATTAATTGAGTACATTAAAGATGGTAAAGGAGAATACCAATTCTTAAATAGAAACAAAATGAAAGGATTATAATATAATATAATATAAAGGACAGAAGTAGTTAGGATGCTGTGCAAGATTCCCTTGTCTTGGACCAACCTGTGCCCCCTACCTGCCAACTTGGCTGAATCATGATTTTCAGTGGTTTGACTGTTATACAATGATACAGTCATCCTCATGATGTGCTGTGATGTGGTCAGCTACTGAGGTGTAAGGGTATTAGGGTGGGATACATCCTTACTCAGTTCTCAGCCTTGATCTGATGTAAGGAGAGTTTCCTGAAGGTGTGGCCTGCATCACTTTCTATCTTACAAAAGACAAAAGGACAGAGAAGCAGGCAGAAATCAGAGGGACCTCCTACCACCAAGAGTCGGGGGTGTAAACCTCCTGCATTCAAGGGAAGATTTATGCCAAGATATGTAGTGATCTCCAAGGAATGCCATGCCCACAGATGCTGAAAGGAGCCAGGGACCTTCCTCCTCCACTGTGAATGAGCAGGGAGAGAAAGCCTTCCCCTAGAGCCAGTGTCCTGAATGTAGTATGGTGTGGCACTGTAGGATCAAACACTGGGGTGCAAGGCTAGTTTGAACCTCAAGGCTAGTGGTTCAAACCCACCACTGGTCCTTGGAAACCCTATAAAGGGTTGATATGAGTTGGAACCGACTGAATGACAACAATAAGAACAAAGTTTGAGAGAATTAATTTCTGTTTATTAAAACCACCCCCTGTGATATTCCAAGACAGCCTCTTTGCCTGTAAAAACTCTTCTTGCCTCTTGCAGGGTATAAGAAGCAGTAGGGAGAGATTTTTCTCTCAGGGATGCGTTGGGCTGGAGTTCTGGACTTCCAGTCATTCCATGTCCTGGGGTTAGTAATGCATCATTACAACTCCTGAAACCCAAACTTCCCTGATGTCAACTAGCAGTTGTTTTTGTTGTTACGAAGTGCCGTTGAGTCAATTTTGATCCATAATGACCCTGTATAGGGTTTCCGAGGAGCAGCTGGTGAGCTTGAATTGCTGACCTTGTGGTTCAAACTGACATTGCAGTTCAGTGTATAAACCCACGGCGCCATACCAGGACTCCCAACTAGCAGTAATGAAGAGAAAGAAAAATCAAGTCAATACTACAAAGATCAAAACAAAGCCCTACCTCTCCCAGCTGTACAAACCAATGTAAATTGGCCAAATGTGATTTCTTCTTAACACCCAGGCATTTTTCACACTTGCGAATGCACAGCTCACTTCAGTTTTACAGAGGCAGTGAAAACAGATGTGTTTAGGGAGCAGCAGCCTTCTACAAGGTTGCCCTTCAGTAAAAGCAATCACTGCTTCAATTAACAATCCCTTGGTGGTATTGGTTTATTGTTGCAAAGTGGGACTAGAGACCAAGCAGAAGTATCACAGACATTCTCTGCCAGGAGATTCCGGATTCAAACAGAAAAGTGACTCGTTGGCCAACAAGGACTGGGACTGTAAGAAGTGTTCATTGTTTTGCTGAAGAGTGAAAAGCAAGGGTAAGCGATTTGAGGTCAGTGGTGCCTACTCTTAAGTGCTGGATCAACAGGTCTGAAAGCAGTCAGTGCATAATGTACCTGTCTTGTTTTCTGTAAGTGGTGCTATTGTTAATAAGTGTTGTTGAGTTGGTTCTGATTCATAACAATCTCTTGTATAAGGTTTCCAAGGAGCAGCTAATGTATTTGAACCACCACCTTGCAATTCAAATCAACCTTGCCGTGCTTATCCTATAAGCGCCACAGCAGGTGAATACTGTTGATATTAAGAGCCATCGACTGTGACACATACAGACCGTATATAGAATTTCCTAGAAGCAGCTGGTGAGTTTGAACTACCAACCTTGTGATTCAAACTGACCTAGCGGTCCAGTGCTTTACCCTACAGTGCCACACCAGGTGAATGCTGCTGCTGGTGGTAGTGATGTGCTGTGGTGTCGTTTCCAACTCATTGTGACCCTGTATAGAGCCACTGACCTTTTGGTTGGCAGCTAAGAGCTCAAGCAAGGCACTATTGCTCCTATTTTTGTAATACATTTTCTTTTAGAGCAGTTTTTGGTTTACAGAGAAATTATCCTCCGTGCCCCTGTAAACTGTTTTTACTATTTTTTCTGCACTGGTGTGGTGCATTTGTTTCTATGGTTGAACCAATACTGATAAGATTATTCATTATTAACTGAAGTCCATAGTTGAATCCTGGTGTGGCACTATAGGATAAGCAATGGACTGGTAACTTCAAGGTCGGCAGTTCACCAACTGCTCTTGGAAACCGTATACAGGGTCACTCTGAGTTGGAACCTATTGAAAGGCACTTAACAACAATAAAAATAGCTACAAAGTCCAGAGTTGACATCAGGGTCTACTTTTAAGTTTCGACAAATCATAGTTTATGTGTCCACCCTTGCAAATGGGTACCCAGTAATGCCATTGCCTATTATGGATGAAATTGTGAAACCCCCCCCCCCCCATTCCCTGTACACATTGCAAAGCCTAACCTGTACCTTGTATAATAGGGGTGGGGAACCTTTTTTCTGTCAAGGGCCATTCAGATATATATAACATCATTTGTGGGCCATACAAAATTATTAACTTAAATGTTGTTGTTAACAGCTATCATGTTAGTTCCTACTCATAGTGACCCTGTCCGTATAGGTTTTCCGAGGAAGGGCTGCTGAATTTGAACCACCAACCTTGTGATCCAAACCTACCTTGCAGTCCAGTGCTTATCCTACAGTGCCACACCATGACTCCAACTTAAAAATTAGCCTGCTACATTTGGTCAAACATTTAATTAACTCACCTCTTAATGTGATAACTGGAACTGTGTTTGCCTTGGTATGGCTAGGCCAAATGATTTCAAGGGCCTTATAGCCTGTGGTTCGGACGTTCCCCACCCTTCTTGTATGGTCAGAACAAACTCAATGGCCCTTAGCAACAACAACAAAATGTCTGTGTTTGGAGTCCTGATGTGGCACTATAGGATATGCACTGGACTGCAAACCACAAGGTTGGTAGTTGAAACCTGCTAGCCACTCATTGGAAACTCTACACAACCTACTTGATGGCTCTCAACAGCAACAACAATGCCTCTGGTTAGACTCCCCTTTGGAAATGGCTTGTATCTGTTACATTATAGAGGGAGGATTAGTGTAGGGCATGTCTTGAGTCAATTTCTGACAAAATATAAATGGAGCAGATTAGGCAAGCAGAGAAGGGGGAAGAGAAATGTCAGGTCACCAGGAGGAAACACATTGAAGAGACAAGGACCTTCCCCGGGAACCACCACAGAGAGAAAACCTTCCCCTAGAGCCAGCACCCTGAATTCTAAAGCCCCAAACTTTGAGAAAATGAATTTTTGTTTGTGAATATCATCCACTTGTGGTATTTCTGAAACAACAGCACTAGAGAAGCAACCACACCCACTGTCATTGGCTCCTAAAAACTTGACAGCCTCATAGGGTTTCCGAAGGAACTCTGGTAGTGTAGTGGTTACGAATCGGGCTGCGAGCCGCAAGGTCACCAGTTTAAAACTACCAGCTGTTCCGCGGGAGAAAGATGAGACTTTCTGCTCCCATAAAGATTTACAGCCTCGGAAACCCTGTACAGGGTTGCTATGAGTTGGAACCGACTCCACGGCATATAATAACAACTTTACAGGAGCAGATGCTACGTTTTTCTCCCAAGGAGAGACTGGTGGTTTCAAATTGCTGACCTTTCCGTTAGCAGACAACCATTAACCCACTTCAACATCAGGGCTCTTTAGACAAGATACTGCTCGAAAAGTTCTCTGTGGTCCACCTCCTGTCCCCCAGCACTTGGAACTTGGTCAACCACTCTCAGACCCTTTCTTTCTTTTTTTTTTTTTAAGACTGTAACTATAGGTTTGACTTTTTCAACATGTGACAGAGTTGGAATTATCCAGTGTGTAGCTTTTTGGACTAACTTTTTGCACTTAGCAATATGCATGTCTGCTTCCTCCAAGTCTTTCTGTAGCTCCATATGGTGTGTTTGTTGGTACCGTTGAATAACAATACTTTGTCGTACTGGTGACCACTTTCTTCATCCAGCCCATCTTGAAAGATATCTTTGTGTCTTCCATGTTTTTGGCTATCATGAATAGAACGGCTGTGAATCTTTATGTGCAGGTCTTTATGTGGGCATACATTTTCCCATTCATTATTATAAACACCAAAGAGCACCTTGGCCGGATTATATGTGGATTTCGCTTGGTTAGAAACTAGTGGGCTGTCTTTCAGAGCACTGGCACCATTCTGCATTCCCGCCAGCAGTGGACCAGGGCTCATGCTGCTCCAGGTCCTAAGGTGATCTTCTTCATAGCATGGAAGCTCCATCACTGAAGACTGTCTGACAAGCACATCAACTTCTCTTTGAAAGGTCCCTTTCCTCAAAAGAAGTGCTTTAACATTTCACTGATGGCCTTGTTGAGCTCACTGATCAAACAGAGCTGACAGGCCTGTGAAGGGGTCTAAGACAAGGACGATTTCCTCTGGTGTTCTTGAAGCTTCCTTGCAGAGCGGTTGGCAGGCTTGAATCTGACAGTTTCTTCCTACTAAGTTCCTCCAAGGGCCAGTCCCTTTTGAAAGTTTTGGGAAAACCATCTCCTATTTCTGTTTATTTTTCTGATAGAAATGTGTATGCTTATGGTCAATTATTTTTTAAAGTGATAAATAATAGCAAAGTGAATGAAGATAATATTTTGTGTGAGGTATCTTCTGAGTGAAGAAGGAATAAAATGAATTCCCAACCAGTTGAAAACCTATTTCTTCTGGCTTCTGTGATGTGCATTTCAAAATGACCTTTGATGATGTCAAAGAAATACTTTTCTAAGCTATTGCTCATAGTATTGCCATATTTGTTTTCATCTTGCCCATCCTTATAGTTGAACCTGAAATTCACTCTGTTAATTCATTTTCTATCACCTCTGTTGTTGCTCGTTGCTCTTGACTCAGTTCCAGCTCATAGCGACCCCATGAACAATGGACGAAAAGACTGCCCGGGCCGGCTCCAGCCTCAGATCTTTCCTGTGTTGGAGACCATTGTTGCTGCTACTGTGTTAATTCATCTCCTTGAGGATCTGTCTCTTTTTCACTGACCCTCTATTTCACCAAGCATGTTGTTCTCCTCCTCCAGGGTCAGGTCCCTCCTCATGACAAATCCAAAGTACATGAGACAAAGTCTCACCGTCCTCACTTCTAAGTAGCATTCTGGATTTACTCCTTCTAAGACTGATTTGTTCATTGTTCTGGCGGTCCATGGTCTATTCAGTATTCTTCACTTACACTATCATTCAAAGGCATCAGTTCATCATTTGTCTTCTGTATTTATTGTTTAGCTTTCATGTGTAGCCTTTTTCTGTTACTAAGGACTGCATCCTATATAATGGAGTTCTGATGCAGCAGTAAAATAAGTTATCCCAGAAGTGATATGTTGGTAGCGTAGTGGTTACGAGTCGGGCTGCGAACCTTAAGGTCAGCGGTTCGAAACTACCAGCTGCACCGCGAGAGAAAGATGAGGCTTTCTACTCCCGTAAAGATTTATACCCTCGGAAACCCTATACAGGGTCGCTATGGGTCGGAACCGACTCGATGGCACACAACAACAACAACAACAATTCCCACCAAGCATAAGAAACAGAAGCTGAGCATGTCTTTTGGACCTGGGGTCCCTGTGTTGAATACCCCCTAGACCCAGGAAACAAAGAGAGCTAAAACACTGGAGATGACAAGATGCAACCTTAGAGAAATGACAACAACAGAGACAGCAGAACCAGGAGACCGGCAGGGGCTGAGCGCCTGTAGGCAGGAGACTTGCTGGTGGAGTGGGATACCGTTGCACATTTATTAGTAGAGCTAAAGAGCTAGGGCAGATGGTGGGCTGGCCCAAAAGGCCCACAAGGCCAGTAGCTAAGAGAAAGAGGATCAGAGAGAGGTTTGAAACTGCCCTGACCAAAGAACTGAGTCATTCCTGATCCTACATTCTGTTACTTCTCTAATTAGCCCTGTAATTGTGAGTATTGTCTGTGGGTTCTATGTGGCCATTGCAATGAATTACTGAACCCAGCAGAGATGTAGAGAGGGTCATCACTGGAGGAATGGCTAGTGTCAGAACTTGTAGCAAGGGTAGAGGGTGGAAGTATGTCTGACCTGGGCTTCAGAGGGATCAGTCATGGGCTGAAGCTGATGGAGATTCTCTCTCCCCTTCAGAAGTTAGAGGGGGTCAGAGGCCACCCCCATGCCATTTTACAATCAATTATTTTTATCTTAATGCATGCTTAGTACTTCAAAGTCTCTTTTCTTTTGATTTTCTTTCATTTAAATAGCTTCTTGAACATCACAGTTTGGGTACCTTCACTTTGATACATAATTACTATTCTACAAGAGAACTCAATACTTTTTAATGTCATCTGACCTTAGGATTTTAATGTAAGTAAATGCAAAAAAAAAAAAAAAAAAGAGAGAGAGAGAGAGAGAAAACAGGGTTCATGGAGAAACTTCATTTGAATCTGAGTGTTGGAAAATGTTTTTAAACTCTTCTAAATTAACCAACATAGACAGGAATTAATTTACATTTTTTGAGAGTTTTATTTTCCCCAGTTTAGCATGGATTTACACCATTTGGGACTATATGCTGTTGTCTCCTTATCTGCTAATTCTCAACCATCTTAAAATGATATAAGCTTGTTTCTTTTTAAAAAATATTTTTCTTACTGTGAATGTGAAGAACACATCCTCAAAGACACAAACCCTATTTTTGGGAAACAAAGTTTAAAAATGCCAGTTTGTCACCTGCCACTAAAACAGCAAGTCTATTGTTTTTACTCTACTTTGGAAATGTCCACAATAAGAGTATTGAATTATATTTTTTCTACTTAGCTTTTTTTATTATCCCAATCTTAAGTGACACTGATCTGTAATTGCTGTTGTCTGAGCCTAAAAGTTAAAAGATAGACAACATGAATGCTACTAGTTATCTAACCAAAGACAAGAGAGCTTCGAAAAGGCCATGGTAAGTTTCCATTACATTCTAATTCAGTGTTTTCCATGAATTTTGAAGCCCACATACAAGGAGAACCACCCAGCTCCCAAGGGATTTGAGTTCCAGTGTTGTCACACCAATGCCATGTCTGGGGCGGTGATGCCAAAGTAAGAGAACTCAATAAGGGAGGGGGCGGTCATTCATAAGCTAGTTATGACCTTCTCCAATTTAAATTTCAGTTTCCATTTTACAGCCTGAATTCATATGCGGGGAAATAACAACAACCTAATCTTCATCATTTTATGAACTGGATTTGTGAAATTCTCAGAAATGTTTGCTGGCCAAACTGTATTTTCCTATAGTGAAGTATTGTCAATAAAACACATAAGACATCACTGTCAGTATTAGAGAAACAAGCAATGTAAATTTCCTAGACTGCAAAGTTAGTACTACTTGGTAGCTAGAGAAGAAAATTATTTTTTAGTTCAGTCTTAGAACCCAAAAGGCAATAGCTCTTTGTAAGAAAGAAAATGGGAAGAACCCATCCCATTTGTAGTAACCTCATGTGAAGAATGTTCTTGCTAATGATTGAGTTGACTCTAGAAGGCTTACTGAAGGCCTGTTGAAATGACTCTGAAGGTTTACCAAAGACCTGTTAAGTGGGCTCTAGAAGGCTTACCAAAGTTCTATCAAGTTGGCTCTAGAATACTTACTGAAGGCCTGTTGAGTTGGCCCTAGAAAGTGTAGTGAGGGCCTATTGAATTGACTCTAGAAGCTTACCGAAATTCTATAAGGTTGACTCTAGGAGACTTACCAAAATTCTATTGAGATAGCTCTAGAGGCTTACTGAAGGCCTGTTGAGTTGGCTCTAGAAGGCTTACTGATGGTCTATTGAATTGATTCTAGAAGGCTTACCAGAGTTCTATTGAGTTAACTCTTTGTTGTTGTTATGGGCCGTGGAGTTGGTTCGGACTAATAGCGACCCTATAGAGGGTTTCCAAGGCTGTCCAAGGCTGTAAATCTTTACGGGAGCAGAACGTCTCATCTTTCTCCCGCAGAACAGCTGGTAGTTTTGAACTGATGACCCTGAGGTTCGCAGCCCGATTCATAACCACTACGCTACCAGAGCTCCTAAAGGCCTATCAAGTTGACTTCAGAAGGCTGGGCCTTTCAGGATGAAGGGCCAAAATCTGTTGGGTCACCCTGTAGGTCTGTTGATTAGTGTGATGTTCTGAGGAGCCTGACAATCATGGGATTTTCCTCATCAATGAAATGCATGATGTTACACTACCAGGGAGGGGACTTAGTGTTTGTTGACTCAGTGTTGCTATGCACATAATTGTTGTTAAAGGCAGTTGTTTGGGAAAAGCAAGGACTGAGCCCTTCTGTAGATACTTCTTTTAAATATGCACATATTGAATAAAACATGTTTGTGAGAATGAAACATGGCTCCTGATAAAGGAAAATTATGAAGGAAAATAAAATGTAAAAAAAAAAAAAAAATTGAATTACAGATTTGATGAGGACAATCTTCCTAGAGGAACTTCTATGCTTCCTTGTGGCTTTGCATTCAAGCCTTCTGCTCCAGTGATGAAGATCAATGGCCAGGGCAGACGGAAATGGCTTGTAAAATATGGTTTCAATTAGCTGGTCAGTGGCTCTGAGGGTCTTTGATGTTATGCTGGCTAATGAAGTTGGTTTTTATTCAACCTCACTGATGTTTTCTTTTCTTTTCTTTTTTTTCCCTCCCCTTTTCTGAAATCCTATTACTTTCCTACACAATTGTCTTGGCTCATCCCCTCAGGATTTATTTAGGTTCTAATTGAAGATTTCGTTTTTTGAAGGAAGATTTTCTTAATTTATTGCTTCCTTCAGCAAAATTTCACTTGGTGTTGTTCTGTCAGAATAATTTCATTTTACATTAGCTCATTGAGCCCGTCTTAATATTTCCCCCGAATCTCAGGGAGCTTGGCAAGCCACTACAGGTGGTGAGAAAGAAAACTCTTTTATAGGAAGCAGTAAAATGTTAAATTATCGTGAAGTGAAATCATTTCATCAGCTCTTGGAGGCATTCCATTACTAATCCCATTGTATCCTCTCACGAAAAGTTCACTTTTGCCACCAAAGCTAGCTGTCTTCTTCTGAGACCCTCCTCTTCCTCAGTGTCCTTCCTCCTCCCATCTCCTCCCACCCCCGAAGTTCTTCAGGATCGCAGACTGCAAAAACTGCATGATCTGGTTTCTAAGTAACCAAAAAAAAAAAAAAGAAGAAGAATCCTTTGTCTGTGATAACAATATGCAGCACATAACTCCAAACTGATGAAAGGGACTCTCATTTGACCCACTAGTACCTGCTTCATGGGGCAGCCAGTGTTGAAATGATGATGGCATCAGTTGGGAAATACAAGAAGTTCAAAAGGGTTTTGGTGAATTTGAAAAGGGACTATAGCTGAGGGATCCTTCAGCGGGTTCCTTTGCGATGTTCATTTGTTAAAACAGAGTTTCTTCCATTACGGATTACATAGCACTTGGGCAATGCTTTATCTAATTTCTGATAAGGCTTTGTTTTATAAAGTGGGTTTACTTCTGCCAAAATAAATGGAGACCAAAGGAGAACAAACAAAAGCTATTTATTCACAGCTTGCTGGAGCGAGGGAGTCCGCCAGCATCCCTGGCAATTGGCAAAGACTCAAAGCCAGGAAAGAATGGGAGGAGGAAAAGGACAAGGGGTCAGGTGTGCTATGATGGAGGTTGATGGCATGGGGACGTTGTGATACTGGAAGCTATGTCACCAGTATCTGATATGCCAGGAGGCCACCTCTGCTTGACACGTTTCAGCGAAGCTTCCAGACACTCAGACTTGGTGAAAATGACTTCTAAAATTAGTGGCTGACTAGAAGTGGAGCCATCCTGTGTGATCTCTTAGACAGAGAGCTGCCATTGAGAAGTGGACTCCGACTCATAGCCACTCTTGCACAGCAGAACGATATGCTGCCTGGTCCTCACAAGTACCAATGCTGAGTTCATCATTGTGTCTCTGGTACTGATCCATCTCGCTGAGGGTCTCCCTCTCCCTCGCTGGCTCTCTCCTTCACCAAATATGATGTTCTCCTCCAGTGATGGATCCCTCCTGATAATGTGTCCAGCAAGTGATTCCACGTTCTGTTATGCCCTACTGACTGAATGTTGTGTTTCACCAGGTCTGTCTGTCTGGAAGCTCCATTGAACTCTGTCTGCTGTAGGTGACCCGCTGGCATTTGCGATACCAGTACCATTGCTTCTAGTATCACAGCCACACAAGGCACCATATTGTGACAGACTGTGTGGCTGGTTACAGAAGCGTATTTGACTTTCTGTTTCTCTGTTTGGTCTTGAGTTGCCCTAGTCTCGATTGTTCTGGATGGTTCCCTGGATTACTCGTGTGGGTCAGCGTTCTATCCGCCATGGTCCACTTGTTTGTATCTCCATTCTTTCATTTTTGACCAAGACATTTATCTAGTAATGTGTGAACTGAAAGAACTCACGTGGTAGATTTAAAATCAAGAAGGGCATTGGTCAACGTTGTAAAAAATGTATTCTTCATTTACAAACAGGAAAATTCATTCTTTTTGAAGAACATAGCCACAGTCACAATTATGATGTATAATCTCACCTTCTCCCACCCTCTGCTGTCTCTTTGTAATCACTGTGTCTTCACCACTAACCTCATATCGTGGACTACTAGAACAATGAACAAATATGTCTTGAGAGAAACACAGCCAGATTGTTCTTCAAAATGAGAATGGTGAGACTTGATCCCATGTATTTAGGACATGCTATCAGGAGGGACCTGTTCCTGGAGAAGGACATCATGATTGTTAAAGTGGAAGGTCAACAAAAAAGAGAAGGACCCTCAATGAGATGGACTGACACAATGGCAGCACCATTGGGCTTAAACATAACAATTGTGAGGATGGCACAGGACCGGGCTGAGTTTCATTCTGTTGTGCCTGGCATCACTATACGTCAAAACGGACTCAACAGCACCTAAAAGCGATAGCAACATGGGCTTTGAGGAAGAATATGACAGAGGTGAAGTGTCCTTTTCATCATATCATATAGTGGGTTAGGATTCTTCCATTCTGTTCATTAGAAGCAAGTCACTTTCTTAGACCCACCCACTCTTAAGAGGAGGCTAACTAAGCCCCACCTCCTGGAAGGAAGAGTATCAAAGCATTTGTGGACATAGGTTAAAACCATGGGAAGATACTCTGAGCCAATGCAAATATCTGTTTCTTCTTAAAGTCCCTTAGAAAAATGTGTTTAAAATTCATGTTGTATGACTCAAACGCTAATTTATTTTTATTGTTAAGTAGTATTCTGTCTTATGAATATATCACAATTTGCTTTTCCATTCATCTGTTTAAGGATGTTTTAGTTGCTGTGATGATTTTAAATAAAGCTGCTGTAAACATTTACATGTGAGGCAGTGGTGGCTGCCTGGTTGAATTCTCTCCTTCTATGCTGGATACTGGGGTTCAATTCCCAGCTAGTTAGTGTATCTCATGCACAGCCCCCACCCATCTAATTCTATCCTGGGCGTGTGTGTTGCTATGTGCTGAGGAAGAAAGGCTTGGTGGTCTACTTATGGAGAACCTTATGGATCACAGCTGATCAGTCCACAGCCAACCACGGGGATTATGCTGGACTGAGTAGCACTTTGTTCTGTGGTATGTAGGGTCACGGTGAGTTGGGGGAACCCTGTGCCTTCAGATTTTCTTTGGGCATACTTTTGCAATCCACTTGGGGAGATACTTAGGATTGGGTCATATGTTTAAAGTTCATATGTTTGCCAAATTTTTATTTATCAAGAACAGAGGCCCAAGTGAACATTTACATGGCCAAGTCACATATCACTTTTTTCAAAAAATTAAAAAAAAATTTTTTTTTTAATTTCCTATAATTGCTTTGGGAAACTTCAACATGACTCTTTCACCGAAGCATACTTTTCTTTAGACTGTCATCTATTTCAATATTTGGTGGCAGCTCGTATCCTTTGTTACTGCTAGGTGCCATGGAGTCATTTCCCATCCATAGTGACCCTGTGTACAACAGAATGAACACTGCCAAGTCCTGTGCCATCCTCACAATTGATGCTACACCTGAGTCCATTGTTGCTGCCACTATGCCAATCCATCTCTTTGGAGGTTTTCCTCTTGCTCTTTGTCCCTCCAATCAGGATGCCTTCCTCCAGGGACTGGTCCCTTCTGATAACATGTCCAAAGAATGAGAGATGAAGTTTGGCCATCTTGGTTTCTAAGGAAGCATTCTGGTTGTACTTCTTCCAACACAGATTTGGTTGTTCTTCTGGCAGTCTATGGTACTTTTAACGTTCTCCTCCAACACCATAACTCAAATGCATCAACTCTTCTACAGTCTTCCTTATTCGCTGTCCAATTTGCATATGCATATGAGGCTATGCCATGGCTTGAACACTTTAAAGAGGTCTTGAGCAGCAGATTTGCCTGGTGCAATATGTCATTTGAGTTCTTGACTGCTGCTTCTTTGAATGTTGATGGGAAGTCTGAGTAAAATGAAGTCTTTGACAACTTCAATATTTTCCTCAGTCTATCTTGATGTTATTTATTGTCTAAAATACATTGGTTGTTGTTAAGTGTCATTGAGTCATTTCTAACTCATAGCGACCCTGTACAGGGTTTCTGAGGATCAGCTGGTGGGTTTGAATTGCCAACCTTGTGGTTAAAGTCCGGTACTGATCTACAGCACCACGCCAGGAGTTAAATGTATTTCCTTGCCATTTCATGCTTTCATGCCTGTTAAAAAAAAAAAAAAAAAAAAAAAAAGGCCTGATCGTTAATACCAAACCCACTGCCGATTCCAACTCACAGAGACCCTATAAAACAGATGTGTTGTTTTAAGTGCCTTCAAGTCAGTTCTGACTCATAGAGAACAGACCCTGTACAGGTTTTCTAAGGAGTAGCTGGTGGGTTTGAACCACCAACCTTGTAGTTAGCAGTCCAGCACTTATCCTACAGTCCCACACCAGGACTCTATAACACAGAGTAGAACTGTCTCATAGGATTTCCAAGGCTAGGAATCTATATGCAAATAGATTGCCACATCTTTATCCTGTGGAGCAGCTGGTAGGATCGAACTGCCTTCCTTTCAGTTTACAGGTCAGTGCTTAACCGACTGTGCTAATGGGGTTCCTTTTCAATGTATAGGGTTTGCTTTTGTTTTTGTTTTCATAAGCCAGAAAGAAGCAAAGAGAAAACACCCAGGCTTCTGGGAGAAGAGAGCTTGGATGATATAAGCTTGATTAGGGTGAAAAATATGCAAGGACTTTCTCAGATGAGTAAAACATGAAAATGGAAACATTAAATTCTGAAATCATGCAGGACTGGAACCGAGGTTGAATAATCTGAAAATTGATAACAAAACTGTAGGAAGAATATTGAAAGAGGACTAAGAAGCCTTTGTATTTGCTAGAGTTTTGAATAGCAGGATATAGGGATGTTGAGGTCTGTGGTTTAAATCCAGCCCCAGGCAGGAATAAGCAAATATTGTTTCCATCTTAGTCTTCAGCCACGATTGGAGTTGTCCTCACAAAATGTCAGCAGATGAGTGTGTAGCTGAATATAGCTTTGCGAGGTTGGGTTCTGATTATTTAAGAGATGAAAGATATGTCCAAATCAAATGGTTTAAGGATGAAAATAGGAGAGCCTGAGAATTCTGTTTGGGGAGATACATGTCTGCTATTGAAATCTGAATGCTGTTCATACAATCCTTTCACTTTAGATCAAACACACACACACAAACCCATTGCCATGAGTTGATTCTGACTCATGCTCTCCCCATGCACGATAGATAGATAGATAGATAGACTGGGACTGCCCCTCAAGTAGGGCTGCCACGTTGATGGAAGCAGATCACCAGGCCTCTTCTGTTTCTCTGATGGGTGGATTTGAACCACCAACATTTAAGTTAGTGGTGCAAATGGTTTGCTCCCCACCTAGATATCTTAGGTCAATGGTTTGTTTTTGTTGTGTGTGTGTGTGGGGGGGGCAGTACCACCTCCTGTTGTTGTTGTTAAATGCCTTGAAGTTGATTCTGACTCATAGTGACCCTATAGAGTGTTTCCAAGGAACAGCTGGTGGGTTTCAACTGCTGACCTTGTGGTTTATAGTCCACAGCACCAACTTACAGCACCAACCAAGAGTCCTTCTACCTCCTAGGGGATATGTTTTTGTTTTGTGTGAGTTGTGGGGTTGAGGTAGGCAGTACCACCTCCTAGGGGATGCGTTGGAATTTTGTGGGACATTTTTAGTGGTTCCAATGATGACTTTCATCAAGAGAAAGGGATACTCCAAAACAAAAATCCTGTTGTGGTCAAGTTGATTGTGACTCACAGTGACCCCATCGGAAAGGGTCAAGCTGCCTCATAGAGTTTACAGAACTGTCATTTACCTAAGCTGACTGCCACATCCTTCTCCCTTGGAAAGCTAATGCACTCTCATTGCCAACCTTCCGGTTAGCAGCCACACATTTAGCCATTTCACTACCAGGACTTCTTACTGCACAACCAGGACTTGAACCCAAATTCAAACCAAACCCACTTCCATCAGGTCAGTTCTGACTCTTAGGGACCCACTAGAGGGTTTCTGAGACTATCCATCTTGACAGAAGGAAAGACTGCCTTATGCTTCCCCCACAGAGTATTTGGAGGCCTCCAACTGCCAACCTTGCATTAGCAACTCAATGCCTAGCTCTCAGTGAGAGCCCTATTAATGCTCACAAAGATTCTGTGGCCTCACTTAACTTGGATGCTTCTGAAGCTAAAGAAAAACAACACACAATACTATTCATCAATATTTGAGCCTGTTGGTACATGCCATTGTGTCAGTTCCATCTCATAGCAACCTTATGCACAACAGAATGAAACACTGCCCAGTCCCGAGCCCTCCTCACAATTGTTAACCTTGAACCCATTGCTGCTGCCACTGTGCTCATCCATCTTGTTGGTTGTCTTCCTCTTTTTTGTTGACCCTCGCTTTACCAAGCATGATGTCCTTCTCCAGGGACTGTTCTCTCCTAATAACATGTCCAATATCTGAGAGACGAAGTTTGGCCATCTTGACTTTTAAGAAGCATTCTGTACTTCTTACAACACAGATTTGAGCCTAGCACACCGGTTTTTACATAAGTATATAGTGTTTGGGGAGTCCTGGTATGGTACTGTAGATGAATGCACTGGACTGCAGGGTCAGTTTGAATCACAAGGTCAGCAGTTCAAGCTCACCAGCCACACCTTAGAAATCCTATACAGGTCAGCTATGAGCTGGAACCCCCACAATACCATTTAACAACAACAAATAGGATTTTAGTAGTGTTTGAACATATGTAGATAATTTCCACACATGCATTTACTGAGTAAGACAGAAGAAAACTGGCCTTTGCTTTCCTTTGCTTTGTTGTGCTGTGAAGCTTGCCAAGCGCCGTTCCCATTGGACTGTGCCCTGGTGGTGTGCAAGTTGCCAGGAGCACACCTGGGTCCGCCTCCGTCTGTAGCTGTGATGTGCAACTAAGTAACCAAGGTTGTTTGTGATTCTCTGTAATAAACTCAGAGCCAAATGTGTTTTTAATTAGTAGAAGAACTAGAAGTGTGAAACTTATATTGACTTTTACTAATAAAGAATTTCTAAATTGTCACTGATTACCACCCACTGCCTTTTTATTTTATTTTTGTGGTGTGGTGCTTGGGACTAAGAGGTAAAAGTGCATATTTAAGTTATTGGGGGGGGTGTGGTGTGTGTGTTTGTGTGTGTGTAGCAAGGGAGTCCCTTACTCTCTTTCAGTCTTGCTTCGGCACTGTCCCGGGGTCCTCTCCCAGTACCCTTTCCCATGTCAGCATCAAATTAAGTCTTATTTTTTTCTGAGACTCTCACATTTTCCCTCTCTTCCTTTCACTGAAATTTATCTTGAAACTGTATCTTCATTTCAATAAAGATAATTCTTTTTCTCTTACCATTTACAAATAAACCTGTGCTGTTATTATTTAGTGGCTTTTTTGAGATAGTTTAATATTTTGATTTTATCGAGGTATAACATGCAGTATAAACAGTCCTTGTGGCACTGAGGTTAAAGCGGCCTAATGCTAACTTAAAAGGTCTCAAGTTCGAGCCCACCAGCCACTTCACAAGAGAAAGATGTGGCAGTCTGCTGCTGTAAAGATTTACAGACTAGGAAACCCTATAGGACAGTTCTACTCTGTCCCACTGGGTCATTATGAGTCAGAATCGACTGGACAATAGGTTAATGTACCTAGTAAAGTGCCCAAAAGTAGACAGCACAATGAATTCTTTCCAGTGTTGTGATAGTTAAGACTTTGTGTGCACTTAACTGGCTCAGGCTTCTCAGTGATGTGGCAGTTGTGATGTAGTATCCCCCAGGATGAGATCTAGTAGAATGTAATCATGTCCCCCATGATGTGATCTGATGTGATCAACTCCGATCTGATCTAACTATCCCATGTGTTGCAAATCTTCACTTTTATGATGTTAATGAGAATCCTTGTGTGGCACTATAGGATAAGCATTGAACTTCAGGGTGTCAGTGTGAACTGCTAGGTTGGTGGTTCAAAGCCATCAATCCTCTGCTCGGAAATCCCATACAGTGGACTCTGTGAGTCAGAACTGACTGGACAGCACTTAACAACAATGACAAATGATGCTAATGGAGTCCTGGTGTGGTGCAGTAGTGAAGGTTCTAGAATTAAAGGTCAGTTTGACCCATAAGATTGTCAATTCAAACTCACCATCCACTCCTTGGAAACCCTATACAGGGTCGGTATGAATTGGAATGGACTCAGAGACACTTAACAAAAACAAAATCAATGATGTTATGAGTTTGGATACAATCTGTAGGATTAGGTTGTATCTTGAGTGAATCTCTTTTGCCATACACAAGGAGAGAGAAGTGAGCAGAGAGAAAGGTCCTATTACCACTAAGAAAGAAGAGCCGAGAGTGCAATGTGGCCTTTCGACATGGGTCCCTGCCCTGTGAAGCTCCAGGATCCAGGGGGAGATGGATACTGAGATGCATGGAGCTCTCCAAGGATGCGGGGCCTACAGATACTGAAAGGAAACAAGGGCCTCTCTCCAGAGCCATCGAAGAGAAAGCTTTTCCCAAGAACCAGCATTCTGCATTTGGCCTCCTAAACTGTGAGAGAACAAATTTCTCATTGTTAAATCACCAGATACCTTTGTGGTTTTTCTGTTGTCTCAGTATTGGATGATTAAGACAAACATAAACATTTTTTTAAAAGGTACGGAAAAGTTGGAAGAATGTTGGCTACCCTGATAGTCATTACGTAGATCCTACAATAAACATTTTGCTCTGTTTGCATCATCCCATACCTATGAACCTGCCCACATCCATTGGTCCATTGTACCATTGGAGGCATGTCAAGGTAAAGATGCAAGCATGTAGACACTCTATCCCTAAGCATTTTAGCATGTCCCTTATTCAATAGAGTTCAATAAGCATTTAGTCTGGTAAAATGTACATTCAGTGAAATGCATATGTGGGAACTGTACCATTTGATTCCTTTCTCAGATTTGTACATGTCTGTACAGCTGCAGAGCAAACCTCATCGCCATGTGGATCATTTCTATCCTCCTGAGAAATCCTTTCCTGGTCCTTCCCCATCAAACCTTGACCTCAGCCCCCAGAGGTAGCCACTCTTCCACGGGTTCTTTCCGTCTGCTCTGGGTGGGTTATTAGGAGGGACCAGTTCCTAGAGAAGGGCATCATGCTTAGTAAAGTGGAGGGTCAGTGACAAAGAGGAAGACCCCCAAGGAGATGGATAGGCATAGTGATAGTAACAGTGGGCTCAAGCATAGCAGCACTTGTGAGGAGGGCACGGGACCAGGCGGTGTTTTGTTCTATTGTACACAGGGTCGCTGTGGTTCAGAACCAACTTGATGGTACCTACCAACAATGTAAATTAGTTTAACTCAGGCTTAGGGATTCATAATGTCAAAATTGTGTTTAGGATTTTACAGAGATTGTTATTTGTCCCTTTTGATCCTATTTTTCCATGAGTATACAGTAGGGTTTTCGAGATGCTGCGTTAATTCTTTGCATTGTAACGCTATTGCCACTTGGTTTTGTATTTCCGAGAGGATGATGAGCTGAAAAGAAGATGACTCCTTTAAAACATGGTCTGAGGCAGTATTCTAAATCCTGTTGGGATAAAATATCTCTCCCTTTTTAGGATAGAATTTAGTGGTGCCCCTTTACCCTCTTGAAATGAAATCCAGAGATAAAATATCCAGCCTACAAATATAATTTTTAAAAAAAATCAATATAATGCCCTAACTTTGATATAAAGGAGACATAAAAAAGTAATTCATAATGAATATGTATTTTAATATGTAAATTGAATGCAGAAGCAGACTCTAGAATCCAGCTGCCTTCTATTTAACTAAATATTAAAAAGATTTGCAAAAAAATGTAATACAGTGCCATTCTTTTAACTATTTTTTTTGTCTTGTTTTGGAAAACGCAATTATTTTTCATAATATGTTATGTATGTGAATATGGAAGGATTTATTTTTGTCATTTTAAAGAATCAAAGCTTCCATTTAAAATTGGAATATGGTAAGCAGCAGTAGATATGGCCAATGTAAACCAAAGCTCTTAGGGGCTTTCAGAAATGTTCAGTGTGTGAGAATATTTGTTGTTGTTTGTGTCTCATCAAGTTGATTCCAACGCCTAAGGACCTCACAGGACATAGGTTGTGATTCTTACAGAAGTATATTGCCAGGTTTTTTTCTCCTGAGAAGCCGCTGGTGGGTGTGAACCAGTGACCTTTCAATTAGCAGTTGGATGCCTCACCATTGCACCACCAGGGGTGCTGTATGAGGATGAGACCAAGCAATCTGAAATCCACTGGGTTAGCCTACGCTTTGTTGTTGTTAGGTGCCGTCGAGCCAGTTCTGACTCATAGCGATCCTATCTATATACAACAGAAAGAAATATGACCTAGTTCTGTGCCATTGTCACAGTTGTTTTTATGGTTGAGCCCATATATGTTGTTGTTATTAAATGCCATTGAGTTGGTTCTGCAACCCTGTATAGGGTTTTAAAGGAGTGGCTTGTAAGCTTGAACTGCTGACTTTGTGATTCCAGCCAACTTTGCAATCCAACTCATTAGCTCACAGTATCACATCAGGACTCCATAACTCCATATGTATGTGTGTGTATAAAATGAGAGTTAATGATGACACTGTGGTTAAAGCACTCAGCTACTAGCCAAAAGGTTGGTGGTTCAAACCCACCAGCTGCTCCATGGGAGAACGATGTTGTAGTCTGTTTCCATAAAGACAGGCTTTGAAACTCTATGGGGCCGTTCTGCTCTGTCCCACAGGCTGGCTATGATTCAGAATCTACTCAACGGCAACTTTTTTTGTATTTTCTGCTTTATGTTATATATCTCTACTCATGGAGTGCAGTGTCTCTGTAGAATAAGCACAAGGTTGACGGTTCAAACCCAGCCACTTCTACACAAGGTCGCTGTGAGTTGGAACCAATTTGACGGCACTTAACAACAACAACCACCATATTACCCGTGGGGGCACATTCGGATCAGGAAATGGGATACTGTGGTCCAAGTATCGGGGGGTGCCCAGTCATCTGCCATCTTTGTCTTTCATATCCCTGGAATCATGCTGTCCACACTCTTCTCTTTGGGCTGCTTTTGCTCAGTGTCACCTCCCTGAGACCCATCCGAGTTGTGGTGTGTAGTAACTGCTGTTTTTCATTGCTTCCAACACTGGTTTAATTTCCATGCTTACCTATGCCCTCTGCATTATTTTTTTTTTTTCCATTCCTAAACTTTCATGTGGAATGGGTTTTAATCATCTTACATGTCCAACAGCCTGACGTATTCATTATAAGGAAGTATAAGCCTCTAACAACCTCATTATGCCTCCAGTCTCATCTGGGCCAAGCATTTACATATTGAAATATGGAGTCTATAAATTATGTTCTTTTATTTCTCCTTTATATCATTGTTAGGGTATATATTGATTTTTTTTTCTTTAATTATATGTAGGCTTTTTTTTTTTTTTAATCTATGAATTTCATTTCAGGAGACCTCAGAGGCTTTCCCAAATATTGTTATTAAAAGTGAAGGGGTGTATTTGAGTCTAGTATGATTGCTTTAACCCTGCTGGAGACTGCCTCATCTTTCTCCAGTTGAACAACTGATGGGTTTGAACTGAAGACATTATGGTTAACAGCCAATGGTAAACCCACAGCACTGTTGGGCTTCTTAAAGGATTACCTTAGATCATGTTGTAAAGTATGTATTGTCTTCTTAGCTCATCATCGTCACTGAAATAAGTCCTTCCTTGCAGCAATATCACAATGCTAAGAATTAATCATTTGCTTCATGAGACAATGTTTTTTAATAAGTGTGTCATTAATTCCAAAATGGCAGTTTTCTAAGAGATGACTTTCTTGGCCATTGTGGCCAACATTTGCAGCAATGGATAGAAACTTTATGTTTGAGAATTGGCATCATGAGTTATGGGAAGAGTTGTAATACTAATGCATAGACGACATTCTTCTTGTTGTATATGATTATATTAATCTCCCCAGTATCTCATTTGCATTGGTTAATGTGAAATAAGCATACTAGTTATCCATTTTCCTCAGTCTGAACACTTTGTAAATTCATGTCTAGGGACTTTATTTTGTTGCAAGAAAATGATCCAAATGCCATTAATTGCAAACTCTGTTATCTTATTTTTCACCTTGACAAAGCAGCAGCATAGTAGCTGGAAGTTCGGCCCCAAGAGTTAGACCACCTTGATTTATCTCTTGGTTCTGCCAGACAGGCTGCTTCTGTGTGTGCCTCAGTTTACTTATCCATAAATTGGAGAAGTAACTATACCTGTCTTATAGGATCTTTGTGGTGACTAAATTAAACACTGTAATGTGACACAATTCACTTGATCTTAGGCAAAAGGCTTATTCAACCTGGATGCTGAGCAAATAATCTGAGAAGTTGGATTATATGAAGAAAAACGTGTAATCAGGATTGGAGGAAGACTCATTAACAACCTGCGAGATGCAGATGATACAACCTTGCTTGCTGAAAGTGAAGAAGACTTAAAATATTTACTGATGAAGATCAAAGAGCACAGCCTTCAATATAGATTGCATCTCAATGTAAAGCAAATAAAAATCCTCACCACTGGACCAATAAACAACATTCTTATCAAGGGAGAAAAGATTGAAGTTGTCGAGGACTTCATTCTTCTTGGATCAACTATCAACACCCATGGAAGCAGCAGTCAAGAAATCAAGCGTTGAAACTTCTCAGGAAGAAGAGTGAAAAGGGAAGCCCATTTCCTGATCACATCTACCTGGAGGCATTCAGAAAGCATTAAAAAATACCAAAATACACACCCATCTAAGTATTAAGGCCACAGATAACCCCTGAAGATGCCC
>NW_006408552.1:16476405-16491694 GCF_000296735.1 Chrysochloris asiatica | reverse complement strand
AAAAAGTGCAGCCAGAGTGCTCCTTGGAGGTCAGGATGACCAAACTTCATCTCTCATAATTCATACATCTTGTCAGGAGGGACCAGTCACTGGAGAAGGACATCATGTTTGGTAGGGCGGAGGGTCAGAAAAAATGAGGAAGACCCCCAATGAGATGGATTGGCAAAGTGGTAGCATCTATGGGCTCAAGCGTGGCAACAATAGTGAGGTTGGTCCAGGATCTGGCAGTGTTTCATTCTGCTATGCATAGGGTTGCTATGAGTCGGGGCCAACTCAATGGCACCTAACAACAATGACAAAAGGTAAAGGTGGCTAATTGGAGTCATTTCTGTAATAAACTTACCTCACCCTTCTTGTTGCCATATTTGCAGTTGGGTGGCTTTCCTGGGGACCCAATGCCTATAAACTGTGGCAAAGGAAAGGGTCATGGAGAATGAGGAAAACCCTCCCTGTGATGGGCCAGCACAGCGGCTGCAACAATGTGCTCCCACGGAGCACCAGCGGGGAGGATGGTGCAGGGCCTGGCCCTGTGTCATTCTGTTGTGCACGGAGTTGTTATGAGTCAGAGGTGACTCAACGGCACCTAACAACCCTAACAGAGGCTCACCCAGGACTGGAGAATCTGTTTCCGAGGTGTCTACTTCATATGTCTGGCCTTTTGGTACTGCTTTCCTGTGTGCATACGAAAGCTGGCCTATGAATAAGGAAGACTGAAGAATTGACACCTTTGAATTATGGAGTTGGTGAAGAATATTCAATGTATCAAGGACTTCCAGAAGAATGAGCAAGCCTGTGTTGGAAGAAGTATAGCCAGAATGTTCTTTAGAATCCAAAATAGTCAGACTTTGTGTCTTGTACTTTAGACATATTTTCAGGAGGGACCAGTCCCTGGAGAAGAACATCATGCTTGGTAAATTGGAAGTTCAGCAAAAGAGAGCACAACTCCCCCCCACCCCCAAACGAGATGGCTGGCACAGTGGCAGCAGCAATGGGCTCAAGTGTACCAACAATTGTGAGGATGGTGCAGGACCGGACAGGACAGTGTTTAGTTACGTTGTGCAAGGGTCGCTATGGGTCATAACCTACTCAGTGCACTTACAACGATATCGAGGCATTGGTTACAGAGACTGATTCCTATGGCATTTCTCTTTGCTTCATTGGATGGTTTTGTTTTGTTGTTTTGTTTTTAAACAAATGTCAACTAGAGCAGCCATCAAGGAAAGCCATTACTTTATCTTCTCAGAAATAGGTATTTTTAACAGGTGTTTTTTTCGTGACTGTTTCTACATTTTCCAATTTTTCTGATAATGTCCATGTCATTTCTTAGGAGTCCTGGTATGGTACTATAGGATAAACACTCAACCGCTAACTCCAAGGTTGGCAGTTCAAACCCACCTTCTGCTCCTTGAATACCCTATTTGAGGTCACTATGAGTGGGTACCGACTCAATGACTTTTAACAAGCATAAAATGGTTGTAAAATCTTTGCAATCTCGTAATTTCTGTCTGGTTACTACTCTTCACTGTGTCTCACAATCTTTAGCTAAGTGATGGTGTTATAATCCAAGTAACCTGATTCTCAGAGTCTGACAAACCCTATTTCTAGCCAGAATCACTCAGTTCACAGACATATTAGTTCTCCTGGGAGGCATGTCTAGCATCTTTGTTGACGTCTTTCTGGACGCCGGGTGAGCCCAGGACTTCACAGGCTGGCAGCCTTCGGCACAGGTCAGCAACAGGGTCCCCGCCATGTGGAGCACTCTCTGATCTTCCACTCTGTTCCTGGGGAAATTCACCTTGATGCTTGTTCAACCTCAATGATTTAGGAATTAGAACTAGGAATCTGGGTCATGGGTGTGTATGTGCTGGTTTTCCTGAAATGTAGGTCAAATGTTCTCAGTGTTGTTCTCAATGCCTTTGTATTGATTCTGACTCACAGGGAACCCATGTGACAGAGAACTACCCCATAGGGTTTCCTTACAGCTAAGGAGCTCTGGTGATGCAGTGGTAAGGCACTCAGCTGTTAACTAAAAGGTCAGCGGTTGGCACCTACCAATCTCTCAAAGGCAGAAAGGCAAGGTAGTCTGCGTCCATAAAGCCTGGGAGCCCTCGGGGAAGTTCTGCTCTGTCCTGTAGGGGTCACTATGAGGCAGAATCAACTTATAGCAACACGTTTTTGGTTTTTTATCTTTATGGGAGCAAATTGCCAGGTCTTTTCTCTCATGGAGCTGGGTAGATTCGAACCACCAACCCTTTGGCTCACAGCCTAGAGCTTAACTATGACACCACCATGCTTCTTTACACATCAAATTAGAGGTGTAGACATAGGTCAAAGTGTTTGCTTTTATGAGCTCCTAACAGTCTCTCTGGAGCCCTGGTGTGGCGCCGTGGGCTAATGTGTCAGACTGCAAAATCGTTTGAACTGCGAAGTTGGTGGTTCAAGCTCACCAGCTGTTCCTTGGAAACCCTATACAGGGTTGTTATGGGTCGGAATTGACTTGACGCCACTTAACAGCAACAACACTCTCTGTGGAGTCTTGGTGTGACGCTATATGTTAAGCACTGGACTACAAGCTGCGATGTCGGCAGTTCATACTAGCTTCTTTTCGGAAACACTATACAGGGTTGCTGTGAGTTGGAACTGACTTGAAGGCACAGAGCAACAACTACAACAACATTCTCTCTTGATTGGCATTGCTTTTGTTGTTGTTGTTATTCCAATTTCAGTTCCGACTCATAGCACCCCTGTATAGGGTTTCTGAGGAGCAGCTGGTGGATTTGAACTGCTGACCTTGTGGTTTACAGTCCAGGACTGATTCTACAGTGCCCCACCAGGTACCATCAAGTCAGTTCTGACTCAAGGCAACCCTATGTACAAAACAAAGTATCGCCCAGTCCTACATCACTCTCCCAGTTGTTTTATATGAGTCCATGTTGTTGCTACTGTTTTAGTCCTTCTCATTGGGGGATCCTCCTCTGTTTCGCTGACCCTCCACTGTACCAAGCATGATGTCCTCTTTTACTTCAACAAGCAACATGTCCAAAACACAAGAGACAAAGTCTTTCCGTCTTCTCTCCTAAAGAGCTTTCTGGCTGTACTTCTTCCAGCACTGATTGGTCTGTTCTTCTAGTAGTCCACGGGACTTGTTTTAGGTCTCTTAATTCCCATGACATTGAGTCATAAGCAATTGCCATTGTCTCAGCTCAAGACAACTGGATAGTCACAATTGCGCATGGCTCAAGCCAATCTTTTGTGCTTCACCCGGAGCGCTCTGTCACTGTTCTTGGGTCTCCTTGCTGACTTTTTCCATTCACCACAGGCAGAATCAGGGTCTCCCTTAGCCCCAACCTCTTTTTCTCCTTGACCCAACACATTTGTCCATCTACCCCTGTTCCCAGGAGTGTCCAGTTTCCCACACCATGTTCACTGCTTGCCCACTGATTCCTGTTAGAGTCTTCTGGTCAGTCCTGTTTGCCTCTTCATAAACCTTTGTTGTATGGCTGTTTCAGACTCTATCTCAAATATTCATTATGCACATGTGCAGTCTTTGCACTGATTCACTGAGCAGGTGGATCTCCCACCAGTTCCCACTGGTGATTCTAATCCAGGACAGTGTGTTTCCTATCACAGCATCCTACATGCTGTCCCTGCTCTGCCCTGGGCCAGTAGCCCGTGCTCAGGCCATGGGTACAGCAGTGTCTCGCAAAGCATGGTGCTCAACACATGTCTAATGAATGGACTTGGAAGTCAGAGTGTGAGCATGGATAGTATCAGGGTAAGTCAAAAAGTCTTGCTCCTGGGGGTCCAGTTCATACATCGTTGTTGTTGTTGTTACGTGTCATTGAGTCGGTTCCAACTCATAGCAACCCTGTATAGGGTTTCTGAGGCTGAACATCTTTTGGAGGAACAGAGAGCCTCATCTTTCTCCTATGGAGTGATTGGCTCGAACTGCCAACCTTGTGATTCTCAGTCCAGTGCTTACTGTACAGAGACATCACACATTGGTTTATTCCAAGCGAAAGATAATTAAACATGGCTCTGCCATCAGTGGATGGCTGCAGACAAGTTCTCTCAGGAGTACACTTGTCTCTCAGTCTCCTTAGGGGGGCCTTCAAAACATAGGTCCAATCAAAACAGTGACTTCCGAGGGGATCTGCTGGGTCAGTTCAATTCCAGGCACTGATTGTTGACTGTTTCTTGGGATTCCCAAGGGAACACCTTGATAGGTGTTCTTGAAGAACACAGGATGATTGTGGGGCTGATTATAAAGAAGTGTTAAGAAAATTGAAAAACTGCATTAGTGAGGAAAAGGCAAGGAAAGTTAGGCAGAGGAGCTTTTTTCATCACAACAATGTGCATGTTCATTCTTGGAGGGTAGTAAGGGCTGTCCTGTGTGAATTTCATTGGGAACCCTTACCCTATAGCCCTAATCTTGCCCCTTCAGATTGCTTTTTGTTCCCCAAACTCAAGGATCATTAATTGACTCCTATGAATCTACAGTTTGAGTGTGGTGTACATTAAAGAGCAGAGAATTCTGCAGGGAAGGGCTAGGGAGATGGAAATGGTGTGTTCACAAGTGTGTAGACCTAGATAGAGGGTATTGTTGAGAAACAAAAGCTTCACCTTTTGGTATTTTTATTTAATAAAGATTTCTAGGATTTTGCAGTGATACTTTTAGACTTACCCTTACCCTGTTTGTGTTCGGGACACATTCTGTCTATAACTAAAAATCCAAATCCACTGTCATCAAGTCAATTCTGTCCCATAGCAACACTGTAGACAGAGTAGAACTGCTCCCTGGGGTTTCTGAGACTAAATCTTTATGGGAGTAGGCAGCCTCATCTTTCTCCCACAAAGCCCTCTGGTAGGTTTGAAACACCAACTTTGTGGTTAGCAGCCCAATGCTTAACCCATTGTACCACCAGGGCTCCTCCATTCTGTTTATAGGAGGGATGCTTGTCAGTCAGTAGTTCCATCCAGTAACCGATGTGTGCACGGGTGTCTTCGGAGCCGTGAGTATGGATTTGTTTATCATCCACATAAGACTTCACTGTGCCTCTCAATAACATCCTGAAGAGCTCATCGGTCTGAGTTAAGCGTGGGCAATTAGAGACTCTGTTGCTATCATCTGAACAAGCTGTGGTGCTCCCCGCAACCCCCCCCCCCCCGCACCTGCTCTCATTTGTCATTCCTCTCAAGTTAACGGGCTGGTCAGATGCCCTTGTTATGTAAGTACCCCTCACCTATCTTCTTGGGTTGTTGGACGCTTAATGAACAATGTGTGAAGTGTGTATAAACTACTACGCAAATAGATCGAATGTGAAGCATGCTGCCACTATAGCTGACCCATTGTTCATCATTGCTGAAGATGTTAATGGTTCCCAGCAGTCACTTGAAATAGAAAACGCAGCATGTTGCTAATACACACACCCACATACACCTATATATCTGGACTTCTAGTGTGGCATTGTAAGATAAACACTGAACTGTGACTCACAAGGTGGGCAGGTCAAATCCATCAGATGCTCCTGGGAACCCCAATACAGGGTTGCTATGAGTCTGAACTGAGTAAACAACAGTGGAATATGTACACACGTAGATTTGTTATATATGTAAGGACATATTGTCAGGAGGGACCAGTCGCTGGAGAAGGATATTATGTTTGGTAAGGTGGAGGGTCAGAGAAATAGAGGAAGATCCCCAACAAGATGGATTGGCCAAGTGGTAGCATTGATGAACTCAAGCATGGCAACAGTAGTGAGGTTGGCCCAGAATAGGGCAGTGTTTCGTTCTGTTGTGCATAAGGTCACTATGAGTTGGTACTGACTCGATGGCACCTAACAACAAAAACAACAATGTGTATATTTGAGTTATGGTGTTAGAAACAATATTAAAAGTGCTATGGACTTCCAGAAGAACAAACAAATCTGTGATGGAAGAAGTGCAACAAGAATGCTCCTTAGAAGACAAGATGACAAGACTTTGTCTTTCAGACTTTGACCTTATTATTAGGAGAATCCCATCCCTGAAGGACATCATGTTTGGTAAAGTGGAGGGTCAGGGAAAAAGAGGAAGACTCTAAGGAGATGGATTGGCACAGTGGCAGCAGCAGTGGGCTCAGGTGTAATGATTGTGAGGCTGATGCAGGACCAAGCAGTGTTTGGTTCTGTTATGCATTAGGTTGGAACTGACTCAACGACACCTAAAAACAACAGTTACTAGGGCATATATGTATATGTACATATGTAAGTGTATATATGCATGGATCAACACTAGACTGTGAACCACAAGGTCAGCAATTCCAGCCCACCAGCTACTCCTCAAAAACCCCATACAAGGGTTGTTATGAGTCGGAACGAACTCAGTAGCACTTGACAGCAACAACAACAATATATGAATCAGAACTGACTCCATAGCACTTAACAACAACATATATATGTGTGTGTGAATGTATATATGTACATGTTTATGGGTGTATGTATGTGTGTATGTATATTCATACATGGTACTGGTTATATGCCATTAAGTCAGTTCCAACTCCTAGTGACCTCTCCTATAGGGTTTCCAAGGCTGTAAATCTTTATGGGAACAGAAAGCCTCATCTTTCTCTCATGGAGCAGCAGGTGGGTTCATAAGGCTAACTTTGTAGTTTGTAGCCCAGTGTATAACCCACTACCCTACAGAGCTCCCCATATCTGTGTGTGCGCATGTATGTGTAAATGTCCATATGTATATATTGATTTTTTTTCCTTCAAGATTTTAAGTAAAGATATAAATGACAATAAAAAAATTTCCTGAGCAAGGATGCATATTCAAAGTACATTTCACAGAAATTGTCCTTGGTTTTGTGATAGAGACTTTAGGGTGTCATGTAGTGTTGGTGCATGACCCACCCTGTCCTGAAACCATGGTAACAGGTGGAGAAGGGCATCCCCTCCAGTGCTGTAGACCACACACACCAGATGCAGCATGGAGAGAGTCCCATTGCTGACCCTCTGCATCTTTCCTTCCCACAAGCTCTCCCTGTGCCTCAGATGTCCTCTTGTACCTTGTGAATCATGGTCTCCTCTCCAGCACATCACTCATCCCTCCTGGCTTTACCTTATACCCCTCTGGCCCCCCACAGGATGAGATGAAGGTGCCACTGACTTGGCATGATGATGAAGACACTTGAGTTGGTAAATTGAACGTTCCAACTGGACCAGACACACGTTTGTTCTTCAAATGACTTTTGTCTCCCTCCTTCTATTCAGGTGGTTATGCACTCATTTGCCCTGATTGCTATGCTGCTTAATAGATATTCTTAAGCCTTCTTTTAAATAATGCCATGTTTAAAGAAGACTTTGTGCCTATCAGAGTGTTTATTCATATGATCTCATTTGATCCTCACCTTGTGGGATGGGGCTGGTTCTACACTGCCATTTCATGGACAAGGAAGCATCTGCTATTAGGGCTTAGCACTAAAAACCTAGGGTTTTCCTGGAACTGGGATCAAGTTTCAAGTCCTTCGACTTCTACCAGCATAGCATTCCTCCTGTTCTACCAGATAACAGACTTGTCTGGAGCCTAGGATCTCTCTCTCTGTCACCTGTGCATCTTCCTAACTAAAAACAAGTGACCAATGACTCAGCTCCCATCCATGGCAACCCCATGAGTGTCAGGGCTGAGTTGTTCTCTGTAGGGTGTTAAGTAGAAGTGGAGCCCTGATAGACTCAAACTACCTTTATTTAAACAATGCATGTATACTTCTCATGGCAATATACATATGTATGTGTACAACATGCATTCATTCACAGTGCCTGCATGTGCGAATCAATGACATTGGTTACACACTTCACACATGGTGTCAATATTCTCATTGTTACACTCAGAGTCCTCCCAATCTTGTGAATTTTGACTCTCTGCCCCTTGGAGTTTTCATTTGTGTTTTAGAGTAACTGTTGTGATTTAAAATTCTTCTAGAGAATTCCTCGTAAGTGATCAATGCTTCCGGCCAATGTTCTTTATTTATTGAGCTAAACTGCTGTTTAGTTTAACTATGGCTTCATGGGATGGTTTTTGCTCAAGGCTTAAAGATTTTTTTTCCCCCCATGCAATAGATTCATCCCCATCCCCACATTCCCAGTCTCAGTACATCCATTAAAGTCTGGTTTCTGTGTACCTCTGAAGTTCTTTCTACAATTTCCCCCCCCTTTTGATCAAGATCCATCTATTTATTGGGTTCTTGATCAAAGCTTAGAACTACCATCTTTTTTATTAGCAGCCAAGCATTTCACCATTTGAACCACCCTCCTCATAGCTCCTGGTGTCATATTTGGCCAATGGCCAAGAGTGGGCATACAACAATATTTGCTTAACCACCACCTTACAATATCCCATGCTACACTGCAGTCACCATTGATCTACTGGTATTGCTTTGAAATAACTGTCTTCCGCTTAAAGACTTTGCAGAAAGTTGTTCTTAAAGCATTGCTAAAAATATATAACAATTATGAAAAGAGTGATGACCTTCCCCTCCCCCTTTTTTCTTCAATTCTTAGCAGTAAATGCAGTGGAATCCTGCTGAGAAAAGAGCAACGGGGGCTGATGGGCGTGTTACTCAGAGACCAGCATCTCCCACCATGATTTGATTTTACATAAGTTTGAAACCTTCCTTGATTATTCTCATCTCTTTCTTTCAGGCAAAGTAATCTTTTCTTTTTCTTTCCTTTTTAATCTGTACTCATAGCAATCAAATGGTGCCAGGTATTTTCCATGCCATGGTGACCAACAGCCAGTAGTGAACAATGGGAATGCCTTTCAAGTTTTCAAGTAAAGTTGTCCTTCCCTATCTAACAGAAGGTTAATCTGGGACCAGAGTTTTACTCTACTAACATTGGTCCATAATTTAGTAATGTTTTTCACCAAGAATAGTTGCCAAAATGAAAAGGCAAGGAGACAGCATATTCTAGAAAAAAACTTCCTGATTTAGATGAAAACAAAAACATTATTTCTTTCTATCCATCTGTATCTATCTATCTATCTATCTATCTATCTATCTATCTATCTATCTATCTATCTATCTATCTATCTGTCTGTCTGTCTGTCTGTCTGTCTGTCTGTCTGTCTGTCTGTCTGTCTATCTATCTATCTGTCTATCTAATCAATCTATCTGTATATCTATCTATATTGTTAAGTGCAGTTGAGTCCGTTTGTACTCATCGCAACTCTGTCTAGGGTTTCTGAGTTGCTGCTGGTGGGTTTGAACCACCAGCCTTGTGATAAAAACCCACCTTAGAGTTCAGTGCATTATCCTGCAGTACCACCCCAGGATTCTTTTCTCCCTAGGAAGACATTCTTTACTAGTTAAGCTAAACTATTCTTTAGTGTATGCTGGTGTGGCACAGTACAGTAATGCACTGGAGCTCAAGGCTGGTGGTTCAAACTTACCAGTTGCTTCTTGGAAACTTTATACAGGGTTGCTCTGAATCAGAATCTACTCCACAGCACTTAACAACATTCTTTGGTTTTATGAAGATTCCAGGGGTTTATTTGGTTTAGATTTTAAAGATGGTCACAGGATAGTACTTCTGGGGGCTCATCTAGCCTCTACATTCTAAAAAGTTGGAATTCCATGAGAATTTGTAATTCTGCTCAGCATTCACCTTCCTTTTGATCAGGTTTCCTCCCTAGAGCCTTTGATCTCAAAAGGTCTAGTCATGGGCTACTGGGCAACATCTAGTTCTATTGGTCTCATGGTAAGGGGGGCTGGCATAGATTCCACAAGTTACTGCCATTGCTAAGTGTTTTTGGCTTTGAACATAATTTTTCTTTGAGAAACTTCCTTTTCCATTGCAGGATTCTTGAAGTAACTATATTAAAATTCACAACTTTATCTTTTTCATATCTGACAAATAATGTAGTCAGAGAGTATTTTTTGTTTTATCTAACACTTATTTCTGCATATCTGAGCAGACAGCTTGCAGCCATCTATATTTGTACAGTGACAACATGAGTATGCATTTTGTAGTTCATTATAGCCAAGCATATCACATATGTTTCTAGTAGGTGGAGGAATATTTAGATCCAATGCAAGTATAGGGTGATCTGTAAACTAAAACATATGTAATCTCAACAGAATAAGTTTTGGCGGAAGGGCTGACTTTAAACATAAGCTTACACAAAATGATGAGTTCATAATCATTTAATGTAAATGCAGTAAGGTTGAAGGGCCCTGCGGGGTCGATTATTTCAAAGTGCTTCAGTGATTATATATCATAGACTGCCTTTCCAGTAAAACACTATTCAGGTGGGAGGCTAGCTGGCAGCACTCTGAAAAACCTAAATGGTTTCAGACTAAAGAATCTGTTAGTTTTGTAGGTTTAACATCCTTGACACTTAATAGGATTTGGGACTCCGTTGTAGCAGCAGCTTTTATTGAATGACATTTTAATTGAATGCCTCAGAGTAAAATGAAATTAACAAAGGCAGTATTAAATTATGGATGTTTCTTTCTTCTTCTTCTTTTTTTTTTTTTTTTTTTTATTCTTTCTATCATTTGGCTAAGAATTCTGCAATTTCTTTCCTAAATGTATTATTTTAAATGGTCGGTCTAATGTAAAGCATAAACACACTATCTTTAGGACTTTAGTATATTGTTGGATCTGAAGATCTCAGAATAGAATGAGTGTGGAGTTAAATGGTGATGATCACTTTGTCTCTCCTAAGCCCCCAGAAACCAATCACAGTAGGGCTCACATAGTTTATAAATGACTTGTACTAAATCCCCAGTCCTGAGTAGTAAGGGTGGGCATATTTGTCTTGCAGGGTGCATTGTCCAGGATCAAAAATGTCACTCAGAACAGACAGGAGACTTGGAGCAATTGTTGATGTTTGTTCATGAAAACTTGCTCCTTTTTAGTTTGGCTGAAGCAAGTATCCTATGTTTTATATAATCAAAGCCAATGTTACCTCAGTCTGACACCCATGAGTGAGAAGCAATTTTCCTGTTTAGTTATCTGTGATCCTCAGTAGGCCTCTATCTTCCTTAAATGCTAGTTAAAATAAAAGGGATCTGCTAATGGAGTAGAAAGAGTCCTCGTGTGGCACTGTAGGATAAGCACTGGACTGCTAACCACAAGTTCAGTGGTTCAAACCCACTAGCTGTTCCTGGAAACCCCTATATAGGGCTGCTATGAGTTGGAATCAACTCCAGGGCACTTAACAACAACAATGGAATAGAAATCTTGAGAGAGTAAAAAAAAATATATACAATTCAGAAGCTGAGGCCTATCTTGCTTAAAAAATAGGAAAATGGAAAAGACATTAAAGGAAAACAGAAAAATTGAATAACTATGCTCTTAATAGACTCTGGGTGTAAAGACTTTATGGTATTATTACTTATGGGAGGGAAAAGGGGGCGGGAACAGAAAGTCATTGGGAAAATGACTCAGTAAATGTAAGCAGTTTATTCGAAATACATAATTGTCTATGACTCCAAGTGCGGTGTCTAAAGAGTGTGTAGAAAGAGAAGACAGTTTCTCAAAAACCTTCCCAATCATCCTGAGACCAGAAGGACATAGATGTTGTCCAGCTAATACTGCAGACTACTCTGAAAGGGATCACCAAAGGAAGTCCTGGATAGAGTGTGTGGAAAATTTGGAACAAAAGTCAAAATTATTTTTTAAAAGTTTGATAGAGATTGGTGGAACCCCCAAAACTGTGACCCTTATTTATCCATCAGCCCCGGAACTGAACTCATCTCGCTGGCTCAGTTTTCAGTCCAATGATAGACAGACCTATAAGATAAACCATCACACCAGGGAGGTCCACACTCCTTAGAACAACCAACCATACAAGATCCAAAGGGCAGCCTTTGCTCAGGGAGAAAGCTCAGAAGGCAGGAAGGGGAAGATACAAAGGACAAATAAAAATGAGAAGCATGGGTCGGAACCGACTCGATGGCACATAACAACAACAACAACAGTAGGAGGGAATGGGAAGAGTATTTTTCCATCTTGGGATTTTAAATCAGTACGTAAGTTGAATGGAAAACCAGTTTGCTCTGTACACATTTACTCAAACCACAGTAAAAAGTTAAGAAACAAAAGACACAGACTTCCCCAGTTATAGAAATCCAGATGTTGATGTCTGCATTTCTTTTGTTTTCACTCTGTGCCCTCACCATCTAGTCCACGGGATGTTGTTCTTTCTTCTCATGCAAAAGACTGGGCATTTGTTGCACATTGACAGTTTTAGTGCCTTTTCTTAGGTAATGGTGTTACTATCTGAGTTTATCCAACAATAACATCTGTGGTCGTATGTGTAGTAAACAAATGTGGTTTCCTATAACGTGGGAGTAGCCAATCCAGCAACCCATAACAAAGATGGTTCTGTATGCTTAAGCTCGCCTGTTGGTTTTCCTCTTTCTTCCTTTTGACGCTGCCTGTTCGTCCTCTACATGTCTGTTTGCCTGGCAGTTGGTTTCACTCTCTCCTTCGTCTTTGGGGGTGGGCAGAGAGGGCATATGGACTGAAGCAGAAGCCCTGTTAGCTCTGATTCAGAGCCTCATTTTCTCTTGTAGCCCCATCTCCACATATAATCCATCGTAACTGGATGTGTCCACTTGTTGTAGGGCTTCCTAGGGAATGCTGAATCTACAACAGAAAAACACAGAGATTGCTTGAAACGGGCCACCTAAACTGCATTCAGTAGTTCTTCTCCTTGTACCTGGAAACGGCCCAGACAGTTTTGTATTCGGGTTCTTAAATTCCACTGTACATGCACTTATGTGAGTCATACATGTAAGAAACCGAGACATGGTTATTGTTGATTACCTAGGAGGCTCTCTGTATAAAAGAATGCAGGAAAACATAAGTCAGTGTATTTTTACATTAGGTGGGTTCTGATTTGTAAAGTTCCATGGGTGGACCGAAGGTTGACGCTGCCCTGTTCCTGATAGCAGTGATTTCAGATCCCACAAATGCTTTCCTTGTCTTTTTCTCTAAGGGAAGTGGTTGTTTAGGCTGGGACTGCAACAAGAGAAGACTTTTGAAACTTTTTGAATACATCAAAGTAGTGCTACCCTATAACTGTTGTTGTAGGGTGCTGTTCAGTCCACTCCAACTTTTAGCAAAACCCATGGGACAGGATAGAACGACCCCATAGTTCTTGCTAGGTCCATGGTGGCTCCATATGGTAAGCACTGGATTGCAGATCATGAGGTCTGTGGTTTGAGCCTGCCAGCTGTTCAGAGGGAGAAGGATGAGACTTTCTGCCCCTGTGAGGATTTAAAGCCTCAGAAACGTTGTACAGTGTTGTTGTGAGTGGGAACCGACTCATGGCACTAAATAGCAATGACAACATAGTTCTTCCTAGGTTGGCGTCTTTGTGGACACAGATTGCCAGGCCTGCTCTTCTGTGAAGGTGCTGTGGGTGCAAACTTCAGTCTCGGTTAGTAGTTAAGTACTTGACCACTACACTGCCAGCACTCCTTATCCTATAACTTGTACTGTATAACTAGTACCCTTCTGTATATACTATATAACTAGTATCCTTATCCTGTAACTAGTACTGTATAACTAGTACCCTTCTTGTAACAGTTGTCATCAAACTAATGTGGACTCATAGCAGCTCTGTAGGATATAGTAGAACTGTTCCATAGGGATTCCAAGACTGTTTTCCTTATGGAAGAAGACAATGCATGCTATCGTGTTCGTGCAGAGCAGCTAGAGGGTTCAAATTGCCTACCTTTCAGCTGAACACTTAATCACTGTATCGTCAGGTCTCTTAACTAGTGCCCTAATAACCATATAACTAGTTTCCTACTAGTCCCTGGAGAAGTTGTGGTAATTAAGGTTTTGTGTTGACTTGCCAGGATTCCCAGTGGTTTGGCAGTTGAGATATGGTTTCCCCATGGTGAGATCTTATACAGGCATAGATAACTTTATGATGATTGGCTATAGACAGTCAATCAATTGAAAGGATGTTTCCTTGGGGGTGTGGCCTGCTCCCAATATGATGGGCCTGCAGGAAAAACTTACTCTCTTTTCTGTTGGGGACCTAGGATTACCATTGTGAGTCATTTCCTTGTTATAAACTTGTCTTTATAGACAAGTCAAAATGATCTTCACTTTGGTTATTTTTAAATGCTCATTCACGTTCCAGGATTGAGGACAACATTGAGCGTGCATGTGAAATGATTCTACTGAATAGACAGGTGACAGTGTATTATGTGGCAAATCATTTGTAAATCAGCCATGGCTCTTGCCTATGAAATTATCTATGACAGACATCGGTTTTGAAAAGTTTGTGAGAGATGAATATGGCAGATCATAAATGTAAGTGTTAGGACATCGACAGAGTATGAAATGAAAACATCCTAATTCCTGAGCAACACAAAGCTCAAAAGTCAACTATATCAGCTGGAAATTTATGCTTAGAGATTTCTAGGATTCTCAAGGGCCTTATTGGAACACTATCAGGACAGAAAGTTGAACAACAGTGCTCGTTACGGTAAGATAATTGCTGAAGAGCTGAAGCCTAAATTTTGGACTGAATGCAGAGGACTGCTATCCAAGGGCATTGAGATCTTGCATGATAATGCACATCCATACACTTCTGGCCACACTGCTAACACTAAACAAAAACTATTTTGAGATGGTAAAGTATCTTCCCTATAGTCCTGATCTTCTCCATTGGACTTTTGTCTGTTTGGTCTCCTAAAGGCAGCCCTTTGAAGATGAAGATTCACCTCTGATGAAGAAATGAAGACAACAGGGCATTTGTGGCTCACAGCTCAGCCTAAAACATATTTTAATGAGGGAATATGAAAGCTTGTTGACAGATGGACAAACTGTTGAAAAGCAAGGCGATTGTGTAAAAAAATTATGTACTTTGCTAAAAGTAAATTGATTAAAGCAAATTGTACAGCCAGTGTGGATAATTTTTGACTCACCCTCGTATATACATATGTAAGTGTCACTGGTTTTGTACCTCTAGAGAACCCAGCCTAAGACAGATGTCATGCTGGTAAAGTGGAGGGCCATCAAACAAGAGGAAGACCCTCAGTGAGCTGGATTAGCACAGAGACTGCAGCAGTGGGCTCAAACCTAGCAACACTTGTGAGGCTGGGGCAGGACAGGCGGTCTTTTTTTTTTTTCTTCTTAACTGATTTATTGTGAATTATGTGACAGTTTACATGGGAGAACATTAGTTTTACATTCATTCTATCGTATATCATCTCATTGCCATGGTTACAATCCCTTCCATGCAATCCTTCCCCATGCCCCCAGGTCTTCAGCACACAGTC
>NW_006408552.1:16473137-16475360 GCF_000296735.1 Chrysochloris asiatica | reverse complement strand
TCCCGTAGGTCTTTCTTTCAAGAAGTATCCTCTGTTCTTCTAGCCACTCCAGGTTGGTCTGCTTGTCCTTTCAAGTGGGAATTTCCCGTCTCTGGAGAGCTGGATGTTGTTCAGGCTTCCACCTATAAGGACCGGAGGTCTGTTATATTCTATTGCACATCAGATCATTATGAGTTGGAAGTGACTCAGTGGTACTTGATATTAACTGTCCCTTTTCTCTCTTCCTGCTCAACTCCACTCTCCAGAAACCTACTAATTTACATAAAAGTAATATCACTGAGCTTCCACTTCATCTCATTTTAAAACTAAGAAAGACATTAGAAGCAATTTCTCTCCCTATGCTCATACAGTTGCCACTTGACATTTTTTTTCTATATACCTTCATGGTGGTTGATCTAAACATCATTTCTGTTTTTCAGGTTGCAAATAGGAAATTTGACTTTTCTTGACAATGTATTCATTATCATTAAAATTTTTTCATTCCAAAACAGACTTACTTATTGAAATAATTAAAAAAAAAAAAAAAAAAAAGTCACATAATGGAAACTTCCCTGCAGTGGAGTGGCCTCCTTAATCTTTCTTCTCTTTTCCTCCCTTAATTTGAATTTACTGGCATTGTTTGAATGATAATTAGAATTGACAAAATTTTTCTTTCTAAACACATACATCTAAATTCTGATTCACTCAGGAAAGCTCACAAAGAAAATATTTATTTCATTTGCAGAAATGAACTGTTTATTTCATTGACTGGAAGACAAAAATGACAAAGCATAGAAATAAAGTAGAGCTGACCATGGTGGTGACGTATGAATGCCATGTTGTCTCCTGATGTCTAGCTGGCTTAAAGGGTAGCATCTTACCCTAATGGTGAAACTGTAAAAGTAGAGGAAATAAATAATGTCTGCAGAAATATTATACACACATTAGTTTTATAAGGCATCAGTACCAAATCTCTTTTAGCTCTTTCAATTCCTGTATCTTAGTGATTCTCAAAGGACCTTTTTTTAAATGGTGAGTCTCATTTCTAACAATGGTAGTGCCTTTACTTGTTTATTTTTCTGATGGCCTGATCATAGTTGTCCTTTATTTCCACCTCGTTAGCCAATTCACCATCATACAGTTGATTCAGAAATACTCTCTGGAAATCGTCCCCCTGAAGCTGACCTACTTGGCAGAAATGGTGCACTCTCTTCCATCCACCCTTTGCACATTTAGTCTTGGAGAAGCTTAAGATGCATAAAAGCATTCTTTTAAGCAATGAAGGTTATGCAGTCAGGGCCCTAATACCTTCAAGACCATTGAGTATTTTTGCTGTTGTCAATGTCTGTGGTAGACAACAAAGAAACTACTCTCAATGGTCTACACAATAGAAATTGGCTGTGTGAGTTTTATGCATGTCAAACCATCAGGAAGACAAAGGAATGGGTTCTGGGCTGAGCTTGGCAGTGACTCACAGTAGCATCCCCAACAACGGACCCACTGTGGCCTGTGGGATCACCATTGTAGTCAGGAGGTGGAGGATCTCAAAGCTGCTGTCCAAGCCCTTCTGCAGAAATCTAGAAGCAGGAAGCCACCTCTGCCTGGGCTGCCTCCAGGCAATAACCTCTAGGGAATTACTGGGAGGAAAAAAAAAAAAAAAAAAAAAGCCACATATCCCTGTTTGTCAGAACTAGAGTCAGAAACATGGACCCCATCTCTCCTCTCCCTCTCATAACCTACAACAACACCTGCAGTTGGTGCATGAAATTCCACATGGGGGCTTAGAAGATATCTCTACCAGGCAGTGCTGTTGACTAAGAGGGATGAGATGCCACCATCTGCATTTGAAATGGAGTGTGTTCTAGCAGGCAGAAGGTCCTGCTGGTGCTGTGGTCTGCTGGTATGACTGTGTTCCTTTAGGTCATTCATTGTTGTTGTTACATGCTGTCAAGTCAAACAACTCTATACAGGGTTTACAAGGAGCAGCTGGTGGGTTTGAACCACCAACCTTGTGGTTAGCAGTGCAATGCTGATCCTTTAGCGCCTCATCAGGACTCATAGGTCATTTGTATGTCATGTCATAGAAATGATGCTCTTTGGAAACCCTGGAGAGTCCTGATTTGATACCTTACCATAGGTCATTTGTATGAGGTTTCAAATTAGGTCTCTCTAAGGAGCTCTGGTAGCGTAGTGGTTACGAATCGGGCTGCGAACCTTAAGGTCAGCGGTTCGAAACTACCAGCC
>NW_006408552.1:16413802-16473037 GCF_000296735.1 Chrysochloris asiatica | reverse complement strand
CTCCACGGGAGAAAGATGAGGCTTTCTACTCCCGTAAAGATTTACACCCTTGGAAACCCTGTACAGGGTCACTATGGGTCGGAACGGACTCGATGGCACTTAACAACAACAACAACAGGGTTTTCAGAGTATCATTTGTATGACATGGCACCTCCCACTATTATAGCAGGAGAAAGGTTCATCCTTGAATCTTCAGACTGTGCAAGTCTCATGGCAATTCCTTCAACCTGACCTGGGATTGGCATGGATGAAAGGTGGGATGGAATTCTTGTCTAGGCATCCCCTCTGTTCTCTGAATAGTGATTGTCTCTGGTTGGCATATGGCTGAGGAGAATCACCTGACTTCTGAGAGAATGAAGCTTGACCATACACTCCCTCTGGGACTGAGTTGATTCCAACTCATAGTGAGTTGGAATAGTGAGTAGAACAGCTCCACAGTCTTTCTAAGACTATAACTCTTTATAGGAATAGACAGCCCCATCTTTCTCCCATGGAGCATTTTGTGGGTTGTATTGTCAACCTTGTGGTTAGCAGGCCATGCTTAATCCACTGCTCCACCAGATGTGACAATAATATTTTTCAGGAATAAATCATGTGTTATTGTTAGGTGCCATTGAGTCGATACCGACTATTAGCGACCTTATGCACAGCAGAATGAAACACTGCCCAATCCTGGGCCAACCTCACTACCGTTGCCATGCTTGAGTCCATCAAGGCTGCCATTTGGCCAATCCATTTCGATGGGGGTCTTCCTATTTTTTCTCTGACTCTCCACCTTACCAAACATGATATCCTTCTCCAGTGACTGGTCCTTCCTGACAATATGTCCGAAGTGTGAGAGATGAAGTTTGGCTAGCTTGGCCTCCAAGGAGCATTCTGGCTGCACTTCTTCCAAATGGATCTGTTGGTTCTTTTGGCAGCCCATGGCACTTTCAATATTCTGCTTCAACACCATAACTCAAAAGCATTAATTCTTCTACAGTCTTCCTTATTCACTGTCCAGCTTTCACGTGCATATGAGGTTATTGAAAACACCATGCCTTAGGTCAGGCACACTTTAGTCCTCAAGCTAACATCTTTGCTCTTTACACTTTGAAAGGATCTTGTGCAGCAGATTTGCCTAATGCAATATGTTGTTTGATTTCTTGATTGCTGCTTCCGTGAGTGTTGATGGTTGATCCAAGAAGAATAAAGTCCTTGACAACTTCAGTCTTTTCTCTGTTGATAAGAATGTTTTTATTGGTCCACTGGTAAGGATTTTTGTTTTATTTACATTGAGATGCAATCCATACCGAAGGCTGTGCTCTTTGATCTTCCTCAGTAAATGTTTTAAGTCCTGTTCACTTTAAGCAAGCAAAGTTGTATCATCTGCATATTGCAGGTTGTTAATGAGTCTTCCTCCAATCCTGATGCCACGTTTTTCTTCATAGAACCCAGCTTCTTGGATTATTTGCTCAGCATACAGGTTGAATAAGTATGGTGAAAGAATACAACCTTGTCGCACACCTTTCTTAATTTTAAACCATTCAGTGTTCCCATGTAATATTGACCAACCCTGGGGAAGTCTAGTAACTGGAGAAAATAATTCAACCTCTAGCTACCTTTACTAATTTATTTTGTTGTTGTTGTGTACCGTTGAGTCAGTTCTGACTCATAGTGATGTGTATAGGGTTTCTTAGAGCAGCTGGTGGGTTTAAACTGCCAACCTTGTGGTCAGCAGTCCAGTATTGATTCTACAGCATCACACATATACATAGTTAAATTTATTTAGTAATCCCTTTTAAGATGAGTTGTTTTAATAGTATCTTTGGGGTTGGATTATTTTGGGAAAGTTATTGAGACTATTTGTATATGGTTTCTGGATTAAGAAAGCCAGTAGTAATATTGAAAAAATGTGTCATCTAACTTTTGATTACACATGGAATATAAACTACACTTCGATCTCCTGTTTCTCTTGAAGCACTGTGAAAATGGCAGGAAGAGAGTGAGAAAGCGTAAATCAGGAGAGCAAAGAAAAGAGAGCTGAGACAACAGTGGGCAGTAGATGAGACTGTGGACAGTGTCTTTGCAAATTGAATGTATGTAGAGGAGTGTAGTTGGCTAGTGGAGCAGAAACAATTGCTGTCAAACAGCATGCCTGTCTACTGGCCGTTCAGACCTGGACAGACTCCAGAGCAGCCCCAGTGGAAGGTCAGCTGAGGTGTAGGACTTAAGTGGTAGGATTGATGGAAAATTTATCAAAAGCCCACTCACCAGCCATGTGCTCTTTCCACCCACCACATATCACAGTTCCCCAGGGCCCCTTATTGACTGGACAGATTGAAGTTGGATCTGGATAGATTCCATACCAGGCATCAGAGGGTGGGCAGGGATGTGCAAGGGTGAGTCAGAGTACTGAGGTGGGACCTGCCCCACAAATACCCCCAATTGGATGTTCACATCACAGCCTGGAGCCCAGGGGAGTGGGTCAGAGAAAAGACTTTCCATTATTTATTTGTATCTATCGGGAATAAAGAAATCATGCTATGTATCCCAACAACAACCACAATTGAACTCATGCAGAATTTGCATGTAGACTGAGAGGCAATCATTTGAACCAAATTAGGGGACATTGTATAGTTTAAAATCAGGAAAGGTGTGTTTTACAGTTGTGTTCTTTCATCATACTTACTCAACCTGTATGCTGAGCAAATAATTTTAAAAGCTGGACTATATGAAGAACATGGCATCAGGTGATTGGAGGAAGATTCATGAACAGCTTGTAATATGCAGATGACACAACCTTGCCTGCTGAAATAAAAAAGAACTTGGAAGGACTTACGGATGGAGATCAAAGACTACTACAGTGCTCAGTATGGATTACACCTCAGTGTAAAGAGAATGAAAATCCTCACCAAAAGACTACTAAGCAACATCATGATAAATGAAGAAAAGACTGTTGTTGCCAAGAATTTCATTTTACTTGGGTCCACCATCAATACCCATGGAATCAACAGTCAAGAAACCAAATGACACATTGTACTGGGCAACTCTGTTGCAAAAGACTACTTTAAAGTGTTCAAAAAAAGCGAAGGTGGTGCCTAAAATAGACACATGAGTGTGATAGAAAGGAATATCAGGAAACATGATTACAGAAAACTTGTAAGCCTGTCTTTAGCCTGTAACTGATTGGAATACCTAAAAGGGACTCTAGAACTTGCCCAGTAAAACAGGCTTCTTGTGAATCCTTTGTAGTGTATAGGACCTTAGATGGAACCCTGGGCCCCATCCAGAACCTTCTGAGGTGGGACATTCCCACTTAAAAGGGCAAGCAGACCAGCCTGAAACAGCTAGAAGAAGAACAGAAGACACTTCTTGAAAGAAAGACCAGCAGGACAAACAAAAAACTGGCACTCGGATTGGCTATTTAGAACAAGCAAGTTGTTTGCCAGAGACCCATCAAGACAAGGAATCAAGTCACTTCAGGACACCCCCCTCCCCCAAGACTGAAATTCAAAGGGAACATATGAGTAGGCATGTAAGTTTGCTGGTGACCACGTTGGTCTACTAGTGAGTGGAGGAGGGGGAAAGGTAGCAATGAAGATATGGGCTGAGTTCAGTCATGTTTCATAGACTCCCATTGACCTGGAGATGAGAGAAAGAAGAGGAAGGGCTTGTTGGTCTGAAGTGTAGTGAGACCTGGGGACTCCTGAGCCCATGGACATGGACATAGCCATGGAGGGCTAGAGCTGAGAATGAAGCATCTTGCTGCTATGAAGTGAGGGGAGATGCACAAGAATGCCCAAACTTGTAGATAGTACTCATTCAACTTAGCGTCAATAATTTGATGATCAGAGCTCAACTAGAGGAAGATTAAAAAAAAAAAACTTTTTTTTATCAAGGAAATAAGTGTAAATTGCTACATTTTGATGAACTTGACCTATACTTATGGATGTAGTAGCCCAAACTACCAACTGAGAGGGAAAGGAGTCTTCACATCTAGTATCAATCCTATCCCCTCTGTATACAGGGTTACAGGGTTGATAGGGATAGGCAACTTAGACATTGGCTACCTAAAATTGTGGGTGGGGGAGTATATAGGCATGAAGTGACTGGCTCACAATTTTTCAAGAGGGAGTTTAGTTTCAGTGTATGCAGGGGAACCTAGAATCCCTACTGAATAGTTTTCATCTTGTCTAGACAGGTCTGGTGAAAGGAGATGGTGATAAGATTCATATGATTCAATAGTGAGTAATTATTATCATGACTAATTGTGATTGTCACAACTGTAAAGGTAGAAATTTTGTAACAAAAAGAAGGGATTAGATAATCTTATCGTCCAGGAAGAAAGGACCCTAGGACCATCAAGGGAGAAGAGCATGAGAGGAATGTGGGACCCAATCCAGAGAAGCAGTGACACTAGAGATGGAGGCAGAGATGAGGACATGGAGAGAGAGAGCAGCTGAGGACTCTCGACTCATGGAAAGAAAAAGGCTGTGTCTTGGTGGTCCAGAGGCAGGCTTGCAGAATGTGTGCCCTGTGTTTTTTTTAAATGATTATATATTCCTGAATGTTTTTGTGTACATTCCAAAAAGAAAAGAAAACATAGGGAATAGAAGCAAATGCTGCTGAATTATGATGCACAGAGGAGATTGTAATCATTGTAGTGACATGAAACCCATATTCTTCCATGAAACTATCACTCACTTCACAATAAAAAAAGCAAAGTTGGTAGTTGGAAGACTAAGGTGTGCCTAACCCTAGTCATAGTGTTTTCAATCTCATCTTATGCATGTAAAAGCTGGTTCATGACTATAGGACACCAGGGAAGAACTGATGCATTTGAATAATGGCATTGGTAAGAATATTTAGTATATCTTAGTCTGGAGTGCCAGAAGAAGAGTAAATCTAGCCTCAAAGAAGTACAACCAAGATGTTGTACTTAGAAATTAGGATGGCAAGACATATCATCAGGAGGCCCAGTCCCTGGAAAAGGACATCATGCTTGGTAAAGCAGAGGGTCAGCAAAGAAGAGGAAGACCTTCAAAGAGATGAATTGATGTAACAGCTGCAACAGTGGGTTCAAACATAGCAATAGTTGTGAGGATGCCACGGGTCTGGGCAACATTTTATTCTGTTGTATGTAAGGTCACTATGGCTTGAAATGGATTTGATGAGAACTAACATCAAAAGCACTGACTTCATAAGTATTGGAAGGCCAAAGAAAAAAGCAAAAAGGAAATAGAAGTGCCAGAGCTGGTAACTTCAGGCCAAATGCAAAACTTGAGATCTTTGATTGTTGTACATTGTTAATGCACGTGGCTGATTACCATTCAGCCAGCCCTTTGCTGTTCTTCACTTTGCACTGTTGAGCCTGTCTGCTAAAAATCAGGGCCACTGTTGACTTCTACTTGGATTGGGATTCACTGTAGCTCTTCCTAGAACACTATATACCCTCATGTTTTTGCAGAAAGCTTAATTAATACATTTAATGGAAACTTTGGAACAATGAAATGTTAAATTTCATTGTTACATTATTAATTTCATTGTTAAACAATGAAATGTTAAATTGCAATAAAGCTTTTCATATAAGGGGGCATAAAAAAGATTTCTTTGCACAGTAAAACAGAATTTGGGGAGGAGACAATGGGAAAAAGGTAAAAAGAGTCTATAATCCTACAAATGGAACTGTGACAAAATTAATACCATGAAGACAACTGATAGGCTAATGTTATAAAAAACATCCCCTTAAAAATAAGTAATGTTGTTGTTAGGTTGGAATTGGTTCCAACACATAGCGAACCTATATGGGGTTCTGAGGCTTTCAGTGTTGACCAGAGCAAAAAGTTCCAGCTTTCTCCCAAGGAACCTGCTAGTGGACTCACATCATGGACCTTGTGGTTCACAATCCAGTGCTTATCGTATGGAGTTATCACGCTTCTCAAAATAAGTAATTGGCACATGTAAAGTTTATAAGTTCACTGTTTTGGTCCATTTCTATAAAAGACAAATAACACATTACTGAATTGGAAGGCTACCTTTCACTATTACAAGATCCTTTAAATGACTCATTTGCTCAGCTTTCAATCTTGTCTTCTTATAATCCTGTCTGAAAAGACATGCTCATTATTAATGGAATAATCACTACACATGACATGTAATTTCTAATGAGTAGAAAACCTGCATTTGAAGTTCTTTATGTTTCTACAAAGCAAAGTCAGCCTAGCTGTTATCAAGACTAGCACTGAGTACTTTTTAGAGCACAATGTTGGTCACATTTAGCTTATGGAAGATTTCCTTGTGCTTCAGATAATCTTCAGGTTTTTGTTTTAGCAAAATCTTTTCAGTAGACCCTTGAGCCTCTGCCCTGTACAGCGTTTGCATCCTCTTGTCTGTCGATTCTATAGTAATTGTCAGCAACTAAGCCATCTTGTTTTCTCTCTAGTTTTGAGAATCCATAAACTGTGTTTTTTTTAACCTTCACCCTTCTGCCACTTACTGAGCTGTGGGAAGCAAGGCTGAAAGTGTAAATGGGTGTCAACATTCAGAATTTCAACCCTTTAACAGAGGTGCTCAGTGTGAGTCACAGTTGAGTCCTTCGGCAATGGGTTTGGGTTCTTTGGGTTAATGCATGTGCAGCGTTGCTTCTCTGGGATCACGGAAAAGAATGGGCTGAAGCAGGGAGTAGAAAGGACAGCATTGTTTTGTACAGTTGCAGTCACGTTGGAAAATGTAGTAGCTGCATCTGCCTAAGCCCCATTGGTATCCCAGCCTTGCCAATTATCACAACGGATGCTTGGAAACAGGCTCTTTCTGCCCTAGTTCTCTAGACCATCCAAAGACTCTGTACTCTGGGGCTCATATGCCCTCAGGTCACCCCCCAAATACCGGTGGGTGGCTGGCCTATGGCTGAGAGCCATGTACTTGGATTTAGCACAAGTCAACTGTCTTGCTTCTCTAGTGCTGCCTTAACAGAAATCCCACAAGGGATGGCTTTAGCAAACAAAACTTAATTTTCCACAATTCCAGAGGCTCTAAGTCTGAATTCAGGGTACCAGTTCGGGGCGGGGCGGGGTGGGGTGGCTTCCTCTCTCCATTGGCTCTGGGATAAGGTAGGTCCTTGTCTACTCTCAACATCTGTGGGTCTGGTGTTCCTTGAAGATTTTCTGTGTCTTAGTATCTGTCTTCTGCATCTAGGAGACTCTCAGTGCAGGGCACCTGGGTCCAAAGGACAAATTCCGCTCACAACTTTTCTTTCTTGGTGATAGAAGGTCCCTCTTTCTCTGATTCCTTCTCTTTCCTTTGATTGTTTGTGAGATAGAAGGTACTGCAGGCCACACCCCCAAGAAAACACCCCCTACATCAGCTCAGGGCTTGCTCTGAGTAAGGGTTTTACATCCCACCCTAACCCCTTTACCACTGATTGGCTTATCCTATCAGATCGCATCATGGAGAATGATTACATTATTGCATAACTGCCCAGCCAAGTTGACACCTTAAAAAAAAATCATCTTCATAAAATTTCTCCAATATGCATTTTGAGCTAATTTTACATTTTTATGATCTCACTTCCTATAAAGTATTTAGATCTTGAAAACTATGCTGAAGAAAATAATTCAGTCACAAAAATACAAATATCCCACTTACATGAAATAAAGGATAAGCACTGGACTGCTTACAGTAAGGTTGGTAGTTCAAATCCACCATTCACTCCTATGCAGGGTCACTATGAGTCAGAACCAACTCTATGGCACTTAACAACAGGATAAATACTGGAATGTTATGAGTAAGTTTGGTGGTTCAAACCCACTTGCCACTGTCTGGCAACCTTATGAAGGATCACTATGAATCGAACCAACTCAACAGCACACAACAACAATAATATAGCAACCAAAAACTATTAGTCTTTTTGGTCTCCTGAAAGCAGCCCTTCGAGGATGAAGATTCATCTCAGACGAAGAAGTGTACTCGTGGCTTGCAGCTCAGCCTTAAACATTTTTAAATAAGGGAATACAAAAGTTTGTTGACAGATGGACAAAGTGTATTGAAAAGCAAGGAGGTTATGTTGAAAAATGATGCATTTATCTTTTCTAAAAGCTGATTAAAATAAATTCTACAGCCAAAAAAAAACAAAAAACCCCAAAAAACTATTAGTCATTGCCCATGGTGGGCGTGAGGAGGAAAAGTGACTTTTGGTTTACATACCACTGGGATTAAGTTAATGGTGGCGGCTGATCTGGGAAATCACAGTGAGAATGGTGGCACAACTTGAAGTGAATGTAACTACAAAGAGGACTTTAGTCATCTGCCACTGATGGCTAACATGCAGAGACAGGGTTCAGAACAAAGTGGAAAGCATTTATTTAGTGTCGATATGCAGGGGTTCGGGAATATCCCAGATCTATCTTCCTGATTAGTGGACAGCCTGAGACTTTACAGGGGAAAGAAAATTAGGATCTCAGAACTTGTGGTCAATCATTGTTGTACTGTTTCCCCATTCCAGTAGTTAGGGTGGTCATGTCTTGGTCAAGGTGACCGTTTCAACTTACGGTTTGCTGATTTTGCATTTGTTCCTTGGAGGGGGAGATACCGCCTCATTTGAACCACAAGGTCTGCTTTGGAGATGAAAAAGCAGTGATTTATTATTATACAATGTAGTTAAGGAGGGAGTTAAACTTTAATGATAGACATTGTTCTAAGATGGCAATTTGGATTCTGTTTTATTTTTGTTGGTGTTGTTAAGTGCCTTTGAGGCTGGAACCGGTTCTAATTCATAGTGACCCTGGATAGAGTTTCCGAGGCTTAAAATCTTCAAGGGAGCAGAAAGCCTCCTATTTCTCCCGTGGAGCGACTGGTGGGCTTGAACTATAGACCTCATGATTTGCAGTCCAGTGCTTAGCATATTGAGCCACAATGCTCCCCTATTTACTGTGCTGTTGTTGTTGTGAAGTGCTGTCGAGTTGGCTCCGACCCATAGCAACCCTATATAGGGTTTTTGAGGAGCAGCTGGTGAGCTTGAACCGCTGACCTGGCAGGTCAAATGACTTTGCAGTCTGGCACATTAACCCACCACACCACAGCAGGACTCCTATTTTACTGTAGGCTAAGCTAAAACCTCCTCAGTGCCCCTGTTTGAAAAGTCATCGATGTTGCCGAGTTGTACATGTTAAAGTTGTTGAGACGGAATGTTTTCTTATATATATATTCACCACAACAAAAATACCCAAAGGTATTTAAAAAATGTAATGAATACCCATGCGCTCAATTTGCAACTTGACAGCATGAAACATTGCTTATGGTCAAGGGACCCTTCCTATATCTCCTATTCCTCAAGACATAGACACTGTACTGAATATGATTTTTAACATTTCACTACAGCATATTTTTGAAGCAAAATTTTAAATTCCAATTAAAAATGTTTTAAAAATGAAAAAACAAAAAATGAAGGTGTATGTAACAAGAGAAGAGGTTCAGGACACATCCATATTCTAAATTAAGAGCTTGGACATTACCTTCTGTTTCTGTTCAATTGGCCCTGAAGTCACTCACCTTAGCCTCTCCATCTCTAAACATACATGGATTCTTAACCTCTACACAACCTGGCCTTTTTGATTAATGCCTTATTATATATATAAAAAAAAAATTGATCAGATTGTTACTGCTATGACTATTATACTATAGGTATGAATTCTGTGCAGAAAGTCTGCCAGAACCTCTGTGCTGCCTCATTTACTTCTTGCAGCCATCGTACGAGGCATTATTCATGATTCCTGAGCTCAGGTGGGGTGACTGTGCCTTCGTGGGGTCAAGTAGTTTGTCCACAGTTAGTGGCCCAAGAAGCTGACTTCAGAATCCCTTAACCACACCAAACTGACCCAGCATCCTAAACTGAATTTATTCATGAGGGCTCAGGTATCTACACCCTCATTATACTCAAATGGGACACATACTGTGTCTACCATTTTGCCTTTTTTTTTTTTTTTACGGGGAGGTTGCATGGGGCACCATGTGAATTGATGCCACCTGGTCCACTGGGGCCAATTGAGGGTTTCTCTTAGTACATCCCCAGAACTGCATCTAGCAGTGCTGGGAAGCATCCAACTCCAGACTCACAGATGATTTTATGAGTTTATTACTGAGGAGGGGATGCAAGTGATTAAGAAGACATAAAAAATGCCCAGAACACCTTCAGAAAGGTCACTGGAGTTTTGACAAAGATGAGCTGTGCTCATGGAATTTCCCATTTTACCCTTCACTGTGTTTCTGGACATTCAAGAGTCCTGGTGGTACAGTGATGAAGCACTCAGCTGCCAACCAAAATGCCAGCAGTTCAAACCCACCAGGCACCCTGTTAGAGAATGATGAGGCAGTCTGCCCCCATAAAGATGACAGCCTTGGAAACCCTATGGGGGCATTCTCCTCTGTCACACGGGGGCGCTGTGAGCCGATGATATATGAGTTGTTGTTAAGTGCCGTCGAGTCAATTCCGACCCATAGCAACCCTGTTTAAAGTTTCCAAGGAGCAGCTGGCAAACTTGAACCACCAACCTTACAGTTCAAATAACTTTGCACTCTATAGTGAAACAATAGATGACAGCCTAAGAAACCCTATGGGCGCAGTTCTACTCTGTTGCACAGGGATGCTGTGAGTCGATAATACGTAGAGTATTATTGTTTTTGTTACGTATTGTCAAGTCAGCTGTGACTCCTAGTAATCTTGTATAGGGTTTCCAAGGAGCAGCTGGTAGGTTTTGACTGCCAACCCTGTAGTTAGCTGTCCAGTGCTGATCCTACAGTTCCCACCCATATAATGACACAATAGATGAAGCCTAGAAAATACTGTGGGACAGTTCTACTCTGTCCTATGGGATCTCTGTGAGTAGGTAAGGACTGGATGACAATGAGATTGATTTCACTTTGGTATCTGGCCATTCAATGTCTATCTGCCTGCATTCTCGTCCTTTTCTGATTTATCTCAAAAAGTTAAACTACACTGAATTGTAGGGTGACACTAATGTGTCACAATACTTCATGTCAGACAGACAGCCGAGACCTGGCTTCGAAGGTGCCCTCTCTGAAGCATAAACTCCGAACAGTATTCAGCACACTCCTCCCATGACACAGTTACATGTCAAAGTCACAACAGTGGGTATGTACCATTTGTATTCTATGTGCTATCCCCATAACACAGTTATACGATGAAGTCACAAGAGTGGGATGTATGTACCATTTGCATTCTTGTTTGAGTGAAGTAGTGAAATCTATGTCCATCCATCTCATTGGGGGTCTCCTTTTTTACTGACCCTCCACTTTACCAAGCAGTACTGGACCAAGTCCTTCAGGAACTGGTCCCTCTTGACACCATGTCCAAAGTATGAGAGACGCAGTCTCACCACCCTGGCTTCTAAGGAACATTCTGGCTGTACTTCTTCATACACAAATTTGTTTGTTCTTCTGGCAGTTCATAGTACTTCCTACAATACTAATGCCACATTCTTTTTCATATTGTCCAGCCTTTCAGATTATTTGCTCAGCATGCAGACTGAATAAGTATGGTGAAAGGATACAATTCTGGCACACCTCTTTCTTGACTTTAAACCATGAGGTATCTCCTTGTTCTGGGCAAACGACTGCCTTTTGCTTATGTTCAGGTCCCACTTGCGCACAATTAAATGTTTTGGATTTCCTTTTCTTAGCAATGTTATCCATAATTCATTATGATTCGCACAGATGCCTTTGTATAGTAAGTAAAGCATAAGTAAACATCTTTCTGGCACTCTTCAATATATACTATACAGCAATGTAAAGAAAATCAAATCCTCACCACTGGGCCAATAAGCAACATCATGATAAATGCAGAAAAGATTGAAGTTGTCAAGGATTTAATTTTACTTGGATTCATCGTCACTCAGATGCAGCAATCAAGATGATCAAATGACGCAATGGCGCTGGGCAAATCTGCTGCAAAAGTCCTCTTTAAAGTGTGAAAAGCAAAGATGTCACTTGAATGACTAAGGTGTGCCTGACTCAAGCCATGGTATTTCCAGCGGCTTCATATGCATGGGAAAACTGGACAGTGAGTAAGGAAAACTGAAGAAGAATTGATGCCTTTGAGTTGTGGTGTTGGTGAAGAATATTGATTATACCATGGACTTAAGAGGAGTGAACAAATATATTTTGGGAAAAGTACAACCAGAATGCTCCTTGGTAGCAAGGATGGTGAGACTTTGTTTCACACACTTTGGACATGCTCTGAGGAGAGACCAGTCCCTTGAGAAGGACATCATGCTTGGTGGAGAGTCAGTAAAACAGAGGAAGATTCTAAAGAAGATGAACTGACGTACTGACTGTAACATTGAGCTCAAACAGCAATGATTGTGAAGAGGGTACAGGACCGGGCAGTGTGTGTTCTGTTGTACTAGGGTGGCTATGAGTGGGAACCACCTTGATTGGGCTTAATAGCATTTCTTAGGAGTAGTTGTAAAGATATTTTAAATTTCAGTTTCCATATGCTCATTGCTGATAGAAATGCAATTGATTTCTGCATGTTGCTTTTATATCCTGAGACCTTATTGAATTCATTTATTGATTCTATGAAATGGGGTTTTGTTTGTTTGTTTGTTTGATTTTTCCTTTTGTGACTCTTCGGTATTTTCTACATAGACCATGCTGTCATCTATAAAAAGGAACAGTTTTATGCTTTCCATTCTGATTTTTAATGCCTTCACATTTATGTACCAGTTGTCCCCTCTTTGGATACTGGGAGCCTCTTAAGGTGTCCCTTGAGTCTTTTGACGTGACCATACTAGTTTTCGATTGCTTTCCTGTACCGCCAGATGTTCCAGGTGCATCTTGTACATTTCTCATCCCAGGCCCATGATTAACCATTTTTCCATCAAACACTGGGTCCTTTTGTGAGAGATGACATTTTCCACACTCTGGGCATTAGGGATTGGAGCCAGCACTTTAACCACCATGATAGACTGCCTGCCCTCACAGTCTCCGATGGGATATGAGAACCAATAAACCTCTAGATACTCGTTTTTTCTATCCATAAATTCCCCCAATGCGTGATCCATAACTGTTTGGCAGATGACTAAATGGATGAATGAGCAATTGAGTGAAACACATCTTGGTTGAGTCTTTGTTGTTGCTGTATGTTGTTGAGTCAGTTCTAACTCATAGCAACCCTGTATGGAGTTTCCAAAAGTGGCCGGTGGATTTGAACTGCCAACCTTGTGGTCACCAGCCCAATGCAAAACAGTATAATCCAGCCACCACCCCCCCCCAAATATTAAATATTGTTGAAGCAATGCACATCTTTACCAGTCTTGCAAAGAACCACAAAGCTAACAATGAATCACAAAACTGAGACGGGAAAAAGGGATTCAGAAATCAGGATTAAATATGAGACACTTATTGAATGAAATCATGTGACTGAAATCCTGAGGAATGTTGAAGCCTGCTTCCCTCAGTGTTTAAACCATTCTAAACATGCCCAGGACATACCCAGGTCACAGAGCTGAGCAGCCACAGCCTGGGACATGCCATTATGGAAGACCACCCATAAAAAATCTGTATTTTTACTTCCTTCTGAGATATTTTACAGGTTGGACTCCTGGTGTGGTGCTGTAGGATAAGCACTAGATTGCTAACTGCAAGGTCAATGGTTCAAACCCACCAGCCACTCTTTGGGAACCTTATACAGGGTCACTATGAGTCAGAACCAACTGGCCAGCACTTAACAACAACAACAAGTAAGCACAAGGACAGAATTCCTACTGGGGCAAAGGATAATGCCATCCCCTGGGAGGTGTCTGAACTAGAGTCCTGAAGAACCTCACATGCCCGACATTCCCAGAACAAGTCGTGTCTCCTCCTACCAGAGGCCTTTGTAGTAAAATCCATTTTGAAGAAATGCTGCACAGACACCCAATTAGCACAGCCCCTCCAAAGTGGGCCATTTCCCAGTAAGCCCACCTATCACTGTGAATAAACATGATGTCTTTTCCTTATCCAAAGGCTTTGGTCAGGAAGTAGGGGTTAAACATTGCGTTAAGCCTTCCTGTTTCCACTTGGCAGTCTTTTTCCTATAATACACCTTTCTTGTTCTTGTCGTGTGCTGTGGAGTCGCTTCCAACTCATAGCGACCCTGTACAGGGTTTCCGAGGCTTTACTCATGTGGAAACCCAGCTTGAGTGGACTATTCTTAATCAGTAGAAGGCAAGAGCCCTTTCTTGTAGGTGAGGCATGGTTGGCATGCCCTGTAACAAGACTTCTCTTTAAATCTCCTTTCCCTCTCTCCAGATTGCCTTCTCAGGGCCAACCTGCTTCTCAGCCCTCCTCTTTCTCTTTTGGGTCTAGTTACCGGAGTCCTGGTGTGTCACTGAGGGTTAATGCACTGGACTGCAAAGTTGGTTTGAACCACAAGGTTGGATGTTCAAGCTCACCCGCTGCTCCTTGGAAACCCTATACAGAGTTGCTATGAGTCCGAACCAACTCAACTGCACTGAACAACAACAATGATCAAGATATCAGTTGAGTTCCCAAGATCCCCTCCTTGAGCTCTCTACATCCTGCTACCTCAAACTGCAGGACGAGGTCCTGATGTGAAGACAGAAGAAAGACTACAAAGTATGATAGGAAATCCTTTCTTTTGTTCCCACCACAAATAAGGAATGGATGCTGATATTCCATCAGAGGAAGCTTGGAATCAGTCTTGGCAGAACTTGGAATGTGTCTGTGTGACAAGAGAAAACCCATTGTTGGATAATTGGAGTACCAGCCAACACGCTCAGCATATGGGCGCACTTAGACCGTTTTTGTTGCTTCCATCGCTGCTGATATCTCTGACTCAGGATGATCCCATGCATGGCACCAGCCTTGAATCGTTTTCATTACTGGTAGACGTCTTGAGTCAACTGTATACTTTGAGTGACTCCCAATGTACGGGCTCATTTTCTATTACTATATCAGACACAATCCTGTTGTGGTCCATAGGGTTTTTTCACTGGCTAATATTCAGAAGCACATCACCCAACTGTTCTTCCTAGTCTCTGTTGGTCTGGAAGCTCTGCTGAAACCTGTCCACCACAAGTGACCTTCCTGGTATTAGAAATACTGGAGGCATAGCTTCTAGCATCAGAACAGAATCCAAGCCACCAAAGCATGAGGAGTTGACAGGAACTTTATACACACAACAACCATAGCCACCACAAATCCAGAATGACTCCAGAGAATTAAAGTTCCTCAGGAGTGTGTGAGTTCCCTATTGCTGCTGTAAAACAAAAACAAAACAATGCCCACAAGAGTTCTGGAGGTCTGAAGTCTTAACAGGAATGTCCTAGGTACATATCAAGGTGCTGACAAGGCTGAATTCCAGAGGAGAACCCATTTCCTTCCTTGTCAGCTTCTAAAGACCACCCACATTCCTTGGTTCATACTCACCGCCATCATCTTCAAAGCCAGCACCATGGCACCTTCTCTTTTCTCTGTGACTCAGACTTTCTCACCCCATTTCTTGTTCACTTTGCAGGAACCAGGTAATCCAAAATAACCTCTCCATCTCAAGATCCCTAAGATAATCACACCTGCCACATCTCTTTGCCATAGTGTTGTTGTTGTTAAGTGCCGTCAAGTTGGTTCTGACCCATAGTGATCCTGTGTAGGGTTTCTGAGGAACAGCTGGTGGGTTTGAACCACCGACCGTGAGGTTCAAACTGATTTTGTGGTCTAGTGCTTTATCCTGCAGTGCCATAGTATCATTTTATAGATTATGTGGATGAGGACCAGATGATCTTTCAGGACTATTCTTCAGCCTAAGGAACCCTGGTGGTACAATGGTTTAAGCATTGGGCTGCTTACTGGAGGGTTGTTGGTTCGAATCCACCAGCTGCTCCGAGGAAACATATGAGGCCTCTGTAAAGACATAGTCTTGGGAGCCCTGTGGGGCAGTTCTATAAGGTTGCTTTGGGTGGAAATGACTCATTGGCAATGGGTTCTTATTCTGCCTACCACACTTTGGGTCACAGTGCTCATGGCAAACCTAAAATGCCTGGTGAGTATTGTGGCCAAGGGCGAAGAACACGTTTAAGAACCAGCACCCTGATTCTGTAAGGAGATGAATGGAGGCAGTTAGGCATTGTATTTGTCATGGGAATGAACTGCAGGATTATGGGTAAGGGTGTGAAGTGGAAACAGTTGGGGAAAGTGGCTGCAACATGTTCCTCTATTTTTAACCATTTTTTCTGTTTCATTTCCATGTGGGGTGTCTAGGCACTGTGAGTGATGTGCCCTGAATGTATACACGGCCTGCCTTTTACAGGTGCATTGTCATGGTTAAAAATATTTCCAATATATTCAGACCATCTCAAAACTGCCCTGTTTAAATTATTTATGGCTCTGTTTCCGCATATCCCCACTCACCCTGGCAATTCTGAAGGTGCCTATGTATTTTCTCATTCTGGGTCTCATCCTAATGTCCAAAGCAAATGCTTTATAAAGCTTTTCCTGAGAAACTCCAAAGTTAGTAGCTCTTGGGGAAAAATGTACCCTGTCACCAAAATGAAAAAAAGTTTTCCTAGTCTCCAGCGGTGGGTTGGGCTCTCCGGAACCCTTGTCTCCTGTTGCCACTTTTTGTGAACAGGATTGATGCCTACTAGTTAGAGGCAACGACAACTTGCACAACATCCCAAGAAAGGCCTGACTTTCAGTATTCTATCAATGGAGGAATGAGGACCATTCAACCCCAATTGATGCAGCTCAGATGGGACAGGGAGCACCCGCGTCTCTGTTTCCATGGAGACCTGGTATGTTGTCTTCCTGGAGAATGGTGATGGACCCAACTGTTCTACCATCCATCCTTTCATCTCATCACCAGTTTCATCATCTGATGTGAGACCTCCCAGCTCCTGCCCTGGAGGGAATCACACCCTGAGGGCAGAGATTGGTTGGTTGATTGACTGATGGGCTGACTGATGGATAGAGAGGAGACAGACTCATAGATGTGATACAGTTCATCTCCATGATGAACATTTGCATAGAGTAATGTTGCTGGCTACTTGCCGATCTGGCTCTGGAGAGAGGAATGGCATATTGTCTTCATTCTCTCGAGCGGCTAAAGCAGAGACAACACAAGTCGATGGCTTTACAAACTCCCTCACATTTTAGGAGGCTCGAAGTCCAAATTCCGAGAGCTGGCTCTAGGAACACTTTCTCTTTCTGTCTCCTTACAGCATCTGTGACTCTGGCGACCCTTGGAGATCGCCACATGTCTTGGTATCAGTCTTCCCTTGGGTCTAGGAGGTTCTCACTGCAGGGTCTCTTGATCCAAAGAACATGCTCTGTCCCCAGCTCTTCTTTCTTGGTGGTAATAGGTCTCTCTGATATCTGCTTCTCTCTCCTTTTATCTCTTGAAGATAAAAGCTATTGGTAAAGCAAATCAGGGCTGTAATGGAATCAAGGTGCTACATTCTACTCTCCAGCCTCTTTGTGGTTTCTCCCATCAGCTCACACCGTGGGGGATCATCACATAATTGCCAAACCACTGAGAATCGTGACCCAGCCAAGTTGGCATATATTTTGAGGGGACACAATTCAATCCATATCACTGGGATGAAGGGTTGGAGGATAAAATGCATGGGAGGAAGGGGCTAAGGTAGAGCTTCAGTGTAGCCCCTATCTTTGGAAAACTGACTTCACCTGTAATGGCTAGTTTTCTGTCTGTAAAATGGGATGGCAATAGTGGCCTCCAGTTTTGAGTGTTATCTATGTGCGAGGTTTCTTGCTAAGCACTGTTTGCCCAACTTTCCCTGTAATTCTCATGCCAGCACTAGGAGAGTCTGCAGATGAGGAGCCAGGTCAGGTGCTACCCTCAGGCATAAAGCCTCAGGGCCTTCTGCACTGAGACCTCTGGACTCCTGACCCCAGGTGGCTATGAGGAAATTTTACCTCACGGTTCAGAGGTAGAATTCCCACCTTCCATGGAGAGGTACCTGGATTCCATTCCCAGCCAGTACTCCTTATACACAGCCAACACCCCTGCCAGCAGTGATTCTTGACTTGACCGTATATTTTTTGATTGCTTCTTTACTACATCATACAGGAAGATGTTCCCAGTTCATCTTGCGTATTTCCTGCCCGAGACCTGTGATTAACCTGTGTTTGTTGCTCTGATGCTGAATAGGTTTCAGATAGGCTTCCAAACTAAGATGGACTAGGACAAAAGACCTGGTGATCTACTCCTCAAAGAATCAGCCAATGGAAACTCTATGGATGACACCAACCATGGGATGGTGCTATGTTTTGTTGTTGTTCTTGGGTCAGCTCTGCAGCAACTGACAACAACTACCTGGCTTGCTGTGAAACTGTTGAGACAATGTATTTCCAGCTCTCAGCTCAACATCAAGGCCACAGGAAGTGCTCGGAAATCATTCTTTGCGATCACCAAAGCCAAGAAGCTTTGCAGAGGAAGCATGGCAGCACCCTTCTTAAGGAACTGCCCCAAGTGGGGGGATGAATAGGGGACAATGGACAGAGGGTCCGCCCACAGGGAGATGGGTCCCAAGCCAACTTCTACTTCCTGCCAAAATTGCCCATGGCAGAGCCTCTCAGAACACTGATACAAATGTCAGGATCCAAACGGTGTCTAATGATTCACTGGATTCACTGATCAGCACCTTTTGAATTATTCCCAGCATAGATGTAAAAATGCCAAGGCTCCTATGTTAGCCTGGGTTATCCAAAAGAACAAAACCAATGAAGCTAGTTGATGTGTGTGTGTATATATTTGTTGTTTTTAACTGCTGTCGAGTCAGTTCCAATCCATAGCTACCCTGTATAGGGTTTCCATGGAGTAACTGGTGAGCTTGAACTACTGACTTTGTGGTTCAAACTGACTTTTCAGTGCAGCACATTAGACCACAGCACCAGACCAAAAAATCTCTCTCTCTCTATCTTTCTATCTATCTATCTATCTATCTATCTATCTATCTATCTATCTATCTAGTTGTTAAGTGCCATGGAGTCACTTCCAACTCACAGCGACCCTGTATAGGGTGTTTGAGGCTGTAAATCATCGTCACAGGAGCAGAAACTACATTTTTTTTCCCAACAGAATGTCTGGTGGGTTTCAACTGCCAACCTTGTGGTTTGCGTTCTAGTGCTTATTGTATAGAACCACCATTTATTGTTGTTAGGTGCCATAGAGTTGGTACCAACTTGCCATGCTTGAGCCCATTGATGCTGCCACTTTGACAGACCATATTGCTGGGGGGTTTTCTCTTTTTCTCTGACTCTTCACCTTAGCAAACATATCACTCTCCAGGGACTGGTTCCTTCTGACAATATGTCCAAAGTATAAGACATGAAGTCTAGCCATCCTAGCCTCCAAGGAGCACTCTTGCTATACTTCTTCTAACACAGATCTGTTTGTTCTTCTGGCAGCACATGGTACTTTCAATATTCTCCTCCAACACCATAACTCAAGCGCATCAAATTTTCTATGATCTTCCTTATTCACTGTCCAGCTTTTGCATGCATATGAGGTTATTGAAAATACCATGGCTTGGGTCAGGCACACTTGCGTCTGAAAACTGACATCTTTGCTCTTCAACACTTTAAAAAAGAGTCCTGTGTAGCAGATTTGCCTAATGCAATATGTCATTTGATTTCTTGGCTGCTGCTTCCATGAGTGTTGAGGGTTGATTCAAGGAAAATGAAGTCTTTGACAACTTCAATCCTTCCTCTATTGATAAGGATGTTGTTTATTGGTCCAGTGGTGAGGATTTTTGTTTTCTTTACATTGAGATGCAATCCATACCAAAGGCTGTGCTCTTTGATCTTAATCAGTAAGTATTTTAAGGCCTCTTCACTTTCAGCAAGCAAGGTTGCATATCGCAGTTTGTTAATGAGTCTTCCTCAAATCCTGATGCCATATTTTTCTTCATTCTCCTATTATTTGCTCAGCATACAGAATTGATGCTTTTGAGTTGTGGTGTTGGAGGAGAATATTGAAAGTGGCATGGGCTGCCCATAGGACCAACAGATCTGTGTTGGAAGAAGTGCAGCCAGAGTGCTCCTTGAAGGCCAAGATGGCCAAACTTCATCTCTTGCACTTTGGACATGTTGTCAGGAGGGACCAGTCGCTGGAGAAGGATATCACGTTTGCTAAGGTGGAGGGTCAGAGAAAAAGAGTAAGACCCCAACGAGATGGATTGGCCAGGTTGCGGCAGCATTGATGGACTCAAGCGTGGCAACAGTGGTGAGGTTGGCCCAGGATCAGGCAGTGTTTCGTTCTGCTGTGCATAGGGTCATTATGAGTCGGTACCAACTCGATGGCACCTAACAATAACAACAACAACAATACGGATTGAATAAGTATGATGAAAGAATACAACCCTGTCTCACATCTTTCCTAATTGCATATGTATATATATATAATGTTTGTTATACATATATATGTAGGAGGAGCTCGTGGGTTTAAACTGTCAACTTTGTGTTTCGAAGTCCAGTGCTGATCTTACAGAACCACACCACGACTCCTGGAACCCCTATACATTGTTGCTATGGGTCAGAACTGTCTCAGTAGCACTTAACGAACACTGGATTGTGGTTTTGATTCATAGCGACCCAGTATAGGGTTTCCAAGGAGCAGTTGGTGAATTCAATCTACATTGTGGTTCAAACTCACCAGCTGCTCCTTGGAAACCCTATATTGCTACCTTGCAGTCCTGCCCTTATCCCACAGTGCTATACTAGGACTCTATCTATATGAATACGTAGAAAGATAGACATATGTATTTATATTGTTGTTGTTAAATGCCATTGAGTCAGTTCCAACCCATAGCAACTCTGTATAGGATTTCTGAGGAGTAGCGGCTTTACAGTCTGGTGCATTAACCCACAGTTCCACACCTAGACTACTGTGTATATATATATATTTCTCTCAAGAAATTGTCTCATGTGGTTGTTGTGGGTTTTGTTGGTGGTGGTGTTAGTTGCTGTCTAGTCAGTTCAGGCTCAAAGCAACCTTGCACCATGTTCACAATCGTTGATACATTTGAGCCCATTCTTGTAGTCACTGTGGCAGTCCATCTCCTTGCGTGTCTTTCTCTTTTTTGCTGACCCTACACATGGGACCAGTCGCTAGAGAAGGATAACATGTTTGGTAAGGTGGAGGGTCAGAAAAAAAGAGGAAGACCCCCAGCGAGATGGATTGTCAAAGTGGCAGCATCAGTGGGCTCAAGCGTGGCAACAAATGTAAGATTGGCCCAGGACTGGGCAGTGTTTCATTCTGGTGTGTATAGGGTCGCTATGTGTCTGTACTGACTCGATGGCACCTAACAACAAACACGTTACCAAGCATGATGTCCTTCTCCAGGGACAGATCCTGATCACATGCCCAAAGTATAAGAGATGAAGTCTCACCATTGTCTATTCTAAGGAGCATTCTGGCTGTACTTCTTCCAAGGCAGCTGTGTTTGCTCTTCTGGCAATGTGGTTCCTTGCCCATGTGGTTGTAGAGTTTGGCACTTCCCAAGTCCATGGGTCAGATATTATCAGGCTGGAGGCTCCTTCTGACTCGCAGAGCTGCAGGGGATAATGATCTCAAGATCAGCAGTCAGATGGCAGGCTGCTGGCTCAAGTCCAAAGAACTTGAGGTCAGTTGATGATGAGGCAATTGCAAGATCCAGATCTAGCAAAAAGCCAGAGAGCTTTGCCAGAATGTCCATATATATTGGGTGGAGGCCACACCCCCGAGGAAACACCTTTTCAGCTCATTGGCGCTCATAGCTGACGTCATCATAGAAGTGACTACCTTATAGCAAGTATATTCATGGAGGATAACTATATTGTAACTGACAGACTTCTGAGAATCATGATTTAGCAAAGTCGACACATAGCCTTAACCATCACTGTTCCTGTGCTGCAGCCCAGCCTACAGCAGCAGGCAGGGACAGCTCTGCTGGATCAAAAATGTGTTTATGGTGCAGTTGACAGAGGATGTTGGGACCCTTCCTGAGAGTTGAGTTCAGGGGCTCAGCATCTGAAATCATTTCCAGCCTCCATACCTGGTCTATAATTGGTTTCCACTTAATAAACATGTCATCGCATCCCTTGCGTTTGTTTTTGGGAGTTGTGCACATCACTATGGAGAGTGTGGGTCCTAGTGGATTTTGTGGGATAAATCAGAGAATCCAGTAGGCTCTCTGTTAACATACAAGTGCCAGGTGTCCACCGTAGTGGTTTTCCGAAGAAAAATAATTCAAGGAAAATGGTATTATCTTCAAGATCTCTCTTCACCAGCATTGTTGACAGAGTTTTCCACTTGAGCATGGGAATCTATTCCAGGAGCTTAGGGAGCTTTCGTCTTCAAATTGTGCATGGGGTGGACCTGCCATCACTGAAGACATTTTCCTGCCCTGGAGAAGCTGTGGACATTGCAGCTACTACCATTTCTACGGGCCTGGCACCTACGCCTAACTGAAAGGAGTGTAACCAAAGAGCAGTCAAAAGTCTCTGCAATGAGTGTGTTCCTCTAAAGAAGGACTGCAGGAGTCCTGGTGGTGCAATGGTTAAAGCACCCAGATGCTAACTGAAAGGTCACCAGTTCGAACCTACCAGCTACTCTAAGAGAGAAAGATGAGTCCATAAAGATGATACCCTTGGGAATCCTATAGGGCAGGTCTACTCCATTCTACAGGGTCAATATGAGTCAGAATTGATGGACATGGTGGGATTTTTTCTTCTTTTTTTTTGCTAGTATAGTGGAGTTCTAGTATGGTGCTGGATTGTAAAGTCAGTTTGAACCAGAAGGTTGGCAGTTCAAACTCACCAGCTGCTTCTAAGAAACCCTATATAGGGTCACTATGAGTTGGAACCGACTGGGCGACACTTAATAATGTGTAAAATGAAGTTTGATACAGAAAAGTCTATGATTTTCAGTGTCTCGGGGACAGAAGAGATTAGGAGTAACTGCAGTGAGGCTTTCATCAGCATCCATCTTACTCTTTAGACACCTTTTATTGCTTTAAAATCTTTTCTAATTCAGGTGGAAACTTATAGAGCCAATTGGTTTTCCATTTACCAATTCATACACGTTTTGTTTTGTAACATTGATTACAATCCCCACAATATAACAACACTCTTCCCATTTCCTCCCTGTGTTTTCCTGTTTCCATTCCTCCTCCTTTCCTGTCCCTTTCTGCCCTCTGAGCTTCGTCCCTGGGCAAGTGTGCCCTTTGGGTCTCGTATAGTTGATAATTCTAAGGACTGTGCACCTCCCTGGTGTGATTGTTCATCTTATAAGCCTGCCTGTTGTTTGGCTGAAGGTTGATCCACAGAGGTGAGTTCAGTTCCAGGCTTGAAGGGTGCCTAAGGGCCTTAGCCTCGGGATTCCCATCAGTCTCTATCCATTAAGTGTGGTCTTTTTTATGGTTTTGAGTTCTGTTCTATATTTTTCTCCCACTCTATCCTGCTCTGTCATCTTTTTAAAGGCTTCTTGTTTTACACTTGGGTAATTTTAATGTCTGCTCTTTTTCTTGAGTGGCGCTGAGTTGATTCTGACTCCTTGTGACCCTGTAGGCCTGAGGAGAACTGCCCCACAGGGTTTTCTAGGCTGCCATCTTTACAGAAGCGGATTGCCAGGCCTTTACTCAGGCAGAGCCGCTGGTGTGTTTGAACTGTCAACCTTTCTGTTAGTAGCTGAGTGTTTAACCATTAGACCTTCGGGACCCCTGTTTAATGACCTTTTTTTTTTTAACAGAAAAAACTCATGGCTGGAAATGTTCCATGTCTAAACCTCAGTTCTATTTAAATGCTCCTTGTATATTCCATTCTTTTACATATGTCTACAAAAAATTTTTGGTATGATCATTTGGCATGCCTCTTCTTGCTTGGGTCCCGGGTTCCAAAAAGTATTTGTAATTTGGCCATATATTTTTCTCTGACTATCCAAGTTCATAATGGCTAGTCAGAGAAAAATATATGACTATGACTCTCTGTATATTGTTATTTCTTTCCATCCATTTAACAACTACTATTTGTTGATTACATACTGTTTGTTTGACTCTGTGCTTCAATAATGGGGGTCACTTGCAAATAAGTCAAATGTGTGTGTCTGAATGTATTTCAAGTCAAAAGGATTTTTAGAGAGTTGCCAACCTAGAAGTCCCATTGCATTTATCTCCCTTTGCGTAATTAAGACCAAAACCCAAACACTCTGCCATCGAGTTGACTCTGACACAGTAGCCCTCCCTCTCCACCAGCTGCTTACCAACAACAGGGCAGAGCAGAGCTGCTCCCTAGGGTTTCTGAAACTGTGAATCTTTACAGAAGGAGAAAGCCTCCTCTTTCTCCCATGGAGTGAATGGTAGGTTTGAGCCACTGACCTTGCAGTTATCAGCCCAAGGACTTAATGCAGGGTATCACCAGGGTTCCTTCTATTATTCACAGATGACAGTAAACATATAATAGAAGAATTGAAGAGAAGGGAAACGTGACATGAATCTCATTGTATTTTCCTATATACCTGCCATTATGGAATTCATGGGAACACTAGTGGTACAGTGGTTAAGCGTAGTTGTTCCGAATTGGACTGTGAACCACAAGGTCAGCAGTTCAAAACTACCAGCTGCTCCATGGGAAAAAGATGAGGCTTTCTGCTCCCGTAAAGATTTACAGCCTCGGAAACCCTGTTCAGGGTTGCTATGGGTCGGAACCGACTCGACGGCACTTAACAACAACAACAACTAGCCAAAAGGACAGCAGTTTGAACCCACCTAGTGATGCCACTGGAGAAAGACCTGGCGATTAGGTACTGTAAAGATGGCAGCCTGGAAAACCCTTTGGGGCAGTTCTTCTACTCCATCACATGGGGTGATGGTGAGTCAGAATAGACTTGGGGGAACCCAACAGCAGCGGCAACCTGAAAGTAAATACACCTGCCATACAATAGGGTGCTTTTCAAGGAGTGGCCGACTCCTGTCACTCATCTAGTGAAGGACTTGGTCAGCTCTTTCTTGCCTCTCATAGCTTCACTCTCTGGTTGTCTTCTGATCTCTCTCCTACCACAGAAGTGTATTCATCCATACATATCCACAGCTCTTGACATTAACGAGTCTGTCTTTCTCCTTCCAGCTTGCATTGCTTCGTACAAGAGTGCTAAATCACGGTCCCATTTGCCCCTGCCTTCTTGTCATCTATTCCTCATACTCACGTACTCTGTTAATGAACCCAGCTCAACGTGGTTGTTTCTGTAAAAAGGAGTCCCCCAATTTCCTCTTCACACACTTCTCAAAGGAAAGAATGGTGGATGGAAACGGGAGATACCTGGAGGAAACAGAATGAGTAGATGTTCCATTGTGGGGATGGCCACCAATGACATGGAGCAAAATGTGTGTGGATGTGGAGTGGAAGATGGATCTGCTCCTTGCACTGATATCCAAACCACAATAAAAAGCTAAAACAGGAAGAAAGGATAAAAAGCATTTTCAATTATTTAAAAAAAAAAGTTCTTGCGCCCAAAGCCACATGTGTTTACCCCTTGACTGAATAAACAAGCTGTTCCTGTGCCTTAACATTGATTGGGCATCCAGGGATTTGTAATACCAGAGCTGTTTGGAAGCAGTTTTAGTCCTTGTAATTACACAACCTAGGAAAGTTCATCAATTCTGAGACTGTCTGCTTTGAACTGACTATTAAACCGTGACTCTAAGGATCTAGATTACACTCAGAACACCAAGTCTGAGACCCAACCCATTAAAAAGTTGTTTAATTAAAATGGGGAGTATTTTTTTAAAATGGTTTTTTTTGTTGTTGTTTTTAAAGACCTTAAGAAACTAATGTTGTGCCTATTTTGCAGCCTGATTTTTTTCCCCTTTAATGCATGTTAAAGTCAATTGAAATGAATTAAATGCTACTTTAACATTGGTAATGGTAAAACACAGACTTAAATGAGTCTTTCGCATTTCATGGGCAGAGTTCCTATTTTACTAAGGACTCTACCAAATGTTCCTCCTCATGTACAAGGGGCCATATAAAAAGTTCATGGAAAGATTATATCATCTCTTAATTCTAGTTTTCCTTGAACTTTGTGGAGCCTGTTGTATAAACCTGTTACAACAGTTAAAGCACTTAGCTGCTAACCAAAAGAATGGCAGTTCAAACCCAACCAGTGGCTCTACCAGAGAGCGACCTGGCGTTGTGCACGCATAAAGATGACAACCTAGAAAACCCTAAGGGAAGTTCTGCTCTGTCACATGGGGTCACTAGGAGTCTGAATCGAGTTAATGGAACCCAACAAGCATAACATTACTATTCTACATTCTGTTTAAAGTGCCAAAGGACAAAGTAGGTTTTGATAGCCAAGTCCAGTTTATCTTCTCGTGGAAGACGCAGAGGATGTGTTGTGTTCTGTTGTCAGTTTTGCAATTCACCAGGCAAAGATTTTAAAGGCACCCAGCACTCCTTACTTGGCAGCCAAACTCAACCTGAATGATCTTCTATGAGGGAAAGTTGTTGAAGTGCTTGGTGTTGTTGTTGATAGTGGTTATTATCAAGTCATTGTAGCCCCATGTGACAGAGCAGAACTGCCCCAAAGGGTTTCCAAAGACTGCCATCTTTACAGGAGCAGATGGCTAGGCCTTTCGCCCACAGAGCCGCTGGGTTTGAGTGGCCGGCCTTTCTGTTCGCAGCCCAATGCTTGACTATTGTGCCACATATGGGTTCTTACCATAAAAGCCCGCTGCCATCATGTTGACTCTGACATATACAGAACCTGTATGGGGTTTCCAAGACTGGAAATCTCTACTGGAGCAGAAAGCCTCTTTCTGCCTCGGAGTGGTGGTGGGTTTGAACTACCGACTTTGTGGTTAGCAGTCCAGTGCTTATCCCACAGCACCAGCAGGGCTCCTAGAGCAGGATCTCATCTCCATAGGACCTGGATGGCAGGTGCCTGGTGCAGGCCTGTGTCTCTTCTACTTTGAACAGGGTCTGGTGGTTCTGTTCTGCTGGGAGTCATGGCATGAACATAACCCTCTCCTTCTCCTTCCTAGTGTCCTGGTAACCACAGGCCATACTGTGTATATTTTACCAACCACAACCCAGTGTTATAACATTAGTGTGTCACTGTCCTGTCCCCAGGAGCAGATGTTGTAGTATCAGGGACAGGATGTCCCAAGAATATTGTCATGTGTATCTAGCCCCCATCCCCAACACAGGGGTGCAGGGTCACACATACATGTGAATTCATGCACACGCAAACCATTTGGTCCTGACATCCAGCTCTCAAGGACATTTGACTCCTGGATTATGTTTGATCACTGCTGATGGTCATAGACCACAGGTAACTCTTCTTTGCCTCAGGTGTAGCCTCTTCTGAAATAGACAATCTCTTTCTTGTCTACTGCTTCCTGTAAGTGCTGGAGGAGTCCACAGAAGAGTGACTGAGTTGTGCTCTACCTCCTTTTCTTGGGGACTCTCAGCTCTAAAACACAACCGAGCATTCCGCTCTCTCCTCACTTTTGCTCTCTCCTTCTCGCTGTCTCTCTTTTTCTCTCTCCCATGAGAGCCCCTCCTGTTCTTGCAGTCAGGAGCTATTTGCCCTTTAACCTGCTCCATATGAGTCCAGCATTTGAGTCTCTGGTGCTGCACTTCATTTTACCCAATATTGGACTCAGTTCTTTGGTTTTTCCCTCCCCTAATCTCTTTATTACTGTCCCATGGAATTAGAAGTTAGAATTATGAGATTTCATTTTGAAATGTAGAATTAAGATGGGGGAAGACTAAGGAACTAATTTTATATAAAACCATACATCCACTTATTTCAATAAGGCTAAAGTAAAGGAAAATCTCTCTGGCTCCATACTATAATTTTCCTGTGAAGTCAATAAATTTTAAATTAATATCTTGGAATTATGTTATAATAAAGCCAAGTAGTTCATATTATAGCCAAAGTATTAAACCTTGCTGCCATAATTAGCATGCCCTTGTGCTCATTTTGAAAATTGTTCCTCTGATCACAAAGGTGATACTTACTTATTGTAGAAAAATTAAATAGAGAAATCAAAAGAAATTAATTCAAGACATTACCAGTGAGAACCAACCACTGCAAACATATTATATATTCACAGATTAGGAAACAAATATGAGGGGGCTTCCAAATGTTTGTGGACAATGGGATACAAAGATAACAAAATTTTCCCACAAGCGTTTTGAAGCCGTCTTGTGTATCGTTGTTGCTAGTTGCCATTGAGTACTTCTGACTCATAGGAAACCGTGCACAACAGAATGAAACACTGCCCGGTCCTCCATCAACCTGACAATGGTTATGTTTGAGCCCATTGATGCAGATACTGTGTCTCAATCTAGCTCCTCTGGAGTCTTCCTCTTTTTTGCTGAACCTCAACTTTTCCAAGCATGATGTTCTTCTCCAAGAACTAGTCCCTCCTGATGACACGTCCCAACATGAAGTCTCCCTATCCTCTATGACATCACTCAGCCACCACTGCCATCAAGTCACTTCTAGTTCACAGCGACTCTGTAAAGGATTTCTGAGATGGTAAATCATTACTGGAGCAGACAGTCTTATTGTTCTCTCATGGAGCAGTTGGTGGGTTTGAACTGCTGAACTGTGGTTAACAGTTCAGTGCTTATCCTCTAGCACCACCAGGGGTCCTTACTCTAAGGCAGGTTGGGGTCAGTTCCTCAAATCACACTGTTACTGTGAAATAGTTGGAGGTGAGAAATACATGTTAGTAGTGAACTCCAACCTGAGCAACCCTTTTCATTTAAAAATGTTGTGAACATACTTACAGGTCCTAAGAAAGAGTCCTGCTATGGTGTTGTAGGATCAGCACTGAACTGCTAGACACAATGTTGGTGGTTCAAACCCACCACTTCTTGGAAACCCTATACAGGGTTGTCATGAGTCAGAACAGACTCAACAGCATTTAAAAACATACGTGTATATACAGAGATAGGAAGGTAGGTAGGTACACACACTTACATGTTGTTGTTGTTGTTGTTAAGTGCCGTCAAGTCGATTCTGACCCATAGCGAACTTGTATAGGGTTTCCGAGGAGCAGCTGGTGAGCTTGAACCGCCGACCTTGCAGTTCAAACAGCTTTGCAGTCTGGTGCATTAACCCACAGCACCACACCAGGACTCCACACACTTACATGAGGGGTCTTTAAAAACAGGTCATGGAAAAATTCCCTTCTCTTTCCATTCCATTTTTCCAGGAACTTTGTTTCTTTTCTTTTTAAAAAAAATTAAGGTTTTTATTGTGGATTGAGTAAAAGTTTACAGGGCGGATCATCAGTTTTACATTCAACAAATCATACACTTTGTTTCATTACAATGGTTATAATCCCCTCCATGTACCATCAGTTACCAGTGTTTCTCTCTATTCACTTTATTTATTTGTTTTTTAAACCCTCAAGCATATTTAATAATTTACATCACCAAAGGGCACATTCTGCAAGTCTGCCTCTTGGCTGCCAGCTCTCAGTCCCTTTCTTTCCGTGAATCTAGAGTCCTCAGCTGCTCCCTCTCTCCATGTCCCCATCTCTGCCTCCATCTCTGATGTCACTGCTTCTCTGGATAAGGTCTCTCATTCTGCTTGTGCTCCCATGATGATCCTAGGGTCCTTTGTTTCTGGACTGTAAGATTAACCACTCCTCTGGTGGGGTTTTTTTTGTTGTTGTTGTTGTTGTTTTTAGAAAACTTCTACCTTTACAATTGTGAGAGTCACCATTAGTCATAATAACAATTACTCGTTATTGAATCAAAGAATCTTATCCCCATTTCTTTTAACCAGACCCATCTAGACAATATGACAACTATTCAGTGGGGACTCTTTCTTTCCCCACACACTATTAAACTAAGCTCCTCCTTAAAACCTTATAAGCCAGTCACTTCGTGCCTTTATCACCCCCTCATTTTAGGTAGCCAATATCTAAGTTGCCCATCCCTATCCATATCAGCTGGATGCTTCACTCTTAGCTCTAGACCTCTGTGGCTGTGTCCCTGTCCATAGGCTCAGGTGTCCCCAGGTCTCACCATATTTTGGACTAACCAGCCCTTCTTCTTCTCTCTCTCATCTCCAAGTCCACAGGAGTCTGTGGAACGTGGTTGAACTTTGCCCATTTCTTTATTGCTGCCTTTCACCCCTTTTTCACTTACCAGTAGACCAATGTGAGCACCAGAAAGCTTCCATGCCTGCTCATGTGCTCCCTTTGAGTTTCAGTCTTAGATGAGGTTTCCTAGGAACTTTCAGAAGCGCCCTCCAGTGTGAGTGCATGTACACATTTTTTCCCCAGATCAAATGAAATGTCTAAATGTGCTCACCCCCTAGAACGAAGATGAAATTTTAAAAAGAGTGTTTTTTTTTTTGTTTTTTTTTTTTTTTAAGTAATTAAAGAGCCCTAGTGGCACTGTAGGATAAGCACTGGACTGCTAACCACAAGGTTGACAGTTCAAACTCACCAGCCACTCCAGTGTCGCTGTGAGTTGGAACCAACTTGACAGCACTTAACAACAACAAGAAAAAGGTTAGTAGTTTACTTGCTCATCATCCCCTCTGGTCTCTTGTCTGCTTTACTGTCATCCTCAAAACTCCGTCTCCCCCTACCTTTGTCTATAGACTCTCTTCTCTTCCAGTTGTAGAAGTATCAATCAGTGGCCCCCCAAGACAGTGTGCATCTGGGCTGATCTCCAGCAGGTGTAAAAGGAAATCTTTCTCCAGATGATGACCCGTTCCTGTGGTTTAATGAGTCATAGGGTTCCAAGCTAATTCTGTGTTTTCTTAAACATGGATACTGAAGGAAATCACAAGCAAGGAGCTTCTTGTTGTTGTTGTTAGGTGCCATCGAGTTGATACTCATAGCGACCTTATGCCCAGCAGAACGAAACACTGCTCAATCCTGGGCCAACCTCACTACTGTTGCCATATTTGAGTCCATCGATGCTGCCACTTGCCCAATCCATCTCATTGGGGGTCTTCCTCTTTTTCTATGACCCTCCACCCTACCAAACATGATATCCTTCTCCAGCGACTGGCCCCTTCTGACAATATGTCCAAAGTATGAGAGAGGAAGTTTGGCCAAGGAGATTGGGTACCTTAATTGCCTTGGAATGGTCAAGGTTGGAACCTGGTCTGGGGACTAGGGCTGCCTGGGTATGTCGGGAACACATCACTGCAGTGTCTTTTAAAAATGCTCTTCATTGTAAGCAAATATCAGAATTTGAAATGAAGATGATTGGTTTTAGATAATATTTTAATTTAAAAAACATCAGTTTCTCAGGGAATCTAGTGAGGAAGTCAGAAGAGTGCTGTTATCCTGAAGGGATTGCAGAGGAAACAATATGTGTATGAATTGTTGGATGACAGACTAATGTGCTCTGTAAACTTCTGCCCAAATTTCAATAAAATGTTCCAAAGAATAATAAAATAAAATAATTATATTTCTTTCATTCAAATTCTCTATTCAGAAAGACTTGGATAGGAAAAGAGAAAGTGTTCTGTGGGAATTTGTCTTTATAAATTCTTCCAAGTTTTGTCGTTTCTTCTTCTTTTTTGGCAGCATATAAACTTTTTTTTATGAACTTTAATATCTTTGATGTAAGCCTGTACAGAAATTAAAATCTGAAAAAAATAGCAATAGAAGTTTTTATAAATATTAATATTTTTGTCATTCACATTAAAAACCTTTCAAGACCCTTGAAACAATATCAAAAATAATATGTATAAGTAATGGATATTTTAAAGGGTAATTCTGGGAAATAATAGGTGTGTTTAAAATTATTATGGCAAAAATAGCTCAAGCGTAGCAACAATTGTGAGGTGGCTCAGGGCCAGGCGCTGTCTCTTTCGGTTGTGCATGGGATCGTTATGAGTCGGAACTGACTCAATAGATACACACACATGCACACTTAAATGGGGGGGAGGACTTTAAACAGTTCATGGAAACAACAACAACAGTGGCAAAAATCAGCTATTAAAGAAAAAAGTCAATGATCTATTCAGGTTTTGAAATTGTACTATTAAATGCCTAACTTCATGTGTAACAAATATTCATATTTAATTTTACGTGCCAGTGTAACATATAGTAAAATAAAATGGAACCATTTCTATGGTTCTATAAAAGAATCTATTAAAGAGTCATAAATAATTACAGTAAAACTCTCTTGAACTATTTTTATGGGACTCAGAATGGGAAACTTCCTAATAGGGAAATTTTACTTAATGAGAAATGAGGTAAATTAGTCGTGGAGATCTCTAATATGTATTCTATGGGGCCCTCCATAATAAGCAGTAACTTAAGATAAGGTTATATTATGTAGACGCATCAAGAGTGTTGGAACAAAATTTTCTGAAAGGGAGCAGGAAGAACAAGAGAGGACTATACTAAAATTCCTATGTGAGCGAGCTCATCGGCATGGAATTGATGATGTTACCAGAATAGAGATCTGAGTTTGCCTAAATCAGGAAGGACTGTGATAACCTAGAATTAAAGAAAAAGCACATACAATTAATTACTCTACAGAGTAACACACTGGGGCCACACACTTCATTCAAGGAGCCAGGGAGCTAGTTGGGTTGTCAAATGCTGTAGAGTTGGTTTCGACTCTTAGTGACCATGAAGAGGGTTTCCAAGGAGTGGCTGGTGGGTTTGAATCACCTACCGTGTAGTTAGCAGCCCAGTGCTAATACTACAGCACCACACCGGGACACCAGGGAACAAGTTAGTTCTATCTCAGAGCGACCCTGCAAAAGGTTTCTAAGGAGTTGGTAGTGGGTTTGAACCATCAACCCAAAACACTGGGACTCGAGGGAGCTAGTTGTTGTTTTATTGTTTGTTCAGTGCCATGGAGTCTGTTCCAACTTAGCAGCCCTGCAAAGGGTTTCTGAGGAGTAGCTGGTGGATTTGAGCCACCTACCTTAAACACTGTGGCTCCAGGGAGCTAGTTGTTTTGTTGTTTAAGTGCTGTGGAATTGGTTCTAACGCAGAGCAATCCTGCAAAGGGTTTCTGAGGAATAGCTAGTGGGTTTAGAACCACTGACCTTATGGTTGACTGTTCATTGCTTATCCTATAGCGCCATACCAGGAGTTGTAAATGTTTTGTAAAAAGTCTCATATTTGTCCTGTGGAGCAGCTGGTGGGCTTGAACCATTGGCCTTATGGTTCACTGTCCAGTGCTTATTCTACAGAGCCATTGTTCTATCCCCAAAGAGATAGTGTTGTTGTTATTGTTAGGTACCATCGAGTTGGTTCCGACCCATAGTAACCCTGTATAGGCTTTCTGAGGAGTGACTGGTGAGCTGATGAGTTTGAACCCCTGACCTTGGGGAAATAAGAACATAGACGAAACAATATTTTAGTGCCCACAACTTTTTTTTTTTTTTTTTTTGCACACAACATTTTATACCCTCAGAATCCAATTCACCCGACAGAGGTTTTGCTCTCCTTTGTATTTTTAATTTTTTTTCTTTTAGTCAATTCCTCCTTACCACCCTTTTAACAGGACCATAGAAATACAGAATTATAACATGCACATAGGGCACCCATTTCAATGAAGAGGTGCTTGGGGTTTGTGAAGGTCCCCTCTTCCTTTCTCCCTCCTCCTCTTCCATTTCTTCTTAGTTTAAATAAAACAGCATCTCTAATGGGAGGGCTGGCAGACTGCTGACTTTCTTGTGAGAAGACCTACCCCGCTGGTGGTAACTTGTTACTATCTGTCCCTGGTGTGATGCTATGGGTTAATGCGTCAGATTGCAAAGTCCTTTGAACTGCAAGGTCAGTGGCTCAAGCTCACCAGCTGCTCCTTGGAAACCCTACAGGGTCGCTATGGGTAGGATTTGACTTGATGGCACTTGACAACAACTTCTGTTCACTAGTACTGTTATCACAGAGACACCATGGGGGGCCTTGACAAAGGGGAATTTATATTCTTATAGTTTGTTGTTGCTTGTTAAGTACCTTGGAGTTGGTTCTGTATAAGGCTTCTGAGGCTGGTGGGTTTGAACCACCACCTTGCGGTTCAAATCGACTTTGCAGTCCAGTGCTTACCCTACAGCACCACACTGGCTAAAAACAAGTCTGAATTCAGAGTACGGGTTCTAGGGAAAGATTTTTTCTCTATCTCTCTCTGTCTCCCGGGTCTAGGAAGTCCCCAGCATAGGGACTCTAGGCCCAAAGGACATAGTCCATTCTTGGCTCTTTATCCTGGTGGCAGTAGGTGCTTCCTTTATCTTCTGTAAGACAAAAGAGTATCGGGCCACAACCCAGGAAAGCCCCTTTATATCACATCAGAGCTGTGACCTGCATACGGGAGTTGCATCCCACCCACATCCCCTTCCAACTGATGGGCTGATCACAACATGGGGAATCATTTTGTCATTTGTTGTTAAGTAGTGTCACGTCAGTTCTGACCCAGAGCGACCCTGTATAGGGTTTTTGAGGAGCAGCTGGTGAGCTTGAACTGCCGACATTGCGATTCGAGCTGACTTGCAGGCCAGCGCATTAGCCCACAGCTCCACAGCAGGACCTCATCATAGAGTTGAGTATATTAGATCTCATCGTGGGGGCGGACTATATCCCACCTGCCAAACCGCTGAGACTCCTGGTCTAGTTAAGTTGGCACAAAACCTTAACTGTTCCAGTCTGTAGCAATTATGCCACCAGATGACCCCGCCTGGGAGGAAATGGGCAGTTCCTCTAGCTTGGTTTCTAACTTGTCTCACCAAGAATCTCTAGAGGAAGCTTTGAGTTTTAACCAGTTCCAGATGGGTCATTTCCAAACAACCCTCAATGGTGAGGATATGGAAGCCCTGGCCTGCTCCGACCCCTAGCCCGGCTGCAGTGTTTCATCTGGACCAGTGTAGACGCCTCCATTGTCCTAACGTCTGCTTGGGTGTTTGCCTTTCCAATCTGGACTCTGTTAGTGTTGATTGAACTTGCCCTTATGTAACCAAGAGGAAGTCCCACCAAGCGGTTTGACTTTGTCCTCTGCTTTCCCAACAGAGCCATCACTCTGGGGAACCAGCTGGTGATCCTGGCTGCGGGGCCTGCCGATGCTGGTGCGTACTACGTCCAGGCTGTTAACGAGAGGAACGGGGAGAACAAGACAAGTCCCTTCATCCACCTGCTCATAGCGAGTGAGTGTTGAGAGTCCACATGGTACCTCCAAAGGCAATGGAGTCTCAATTTAATGAGCAACCACAATCTGGTGGGAGCATTTTACAGTCCGTCTTATCTGTCTCGTTGCAGTACAATCTTGGCCTAACACCAACAGTTTATGGGGAGAGATCAGGGCTGTTGCATTCTTGGAAAAGATTTGCAGAAAGCATGAATTGGCTGGTATTTCTGAATGCAAGATCTTATTTACTGTAGAAATTTTTTTTAAGCCCTTGGCTCTGTCCACTGTTAATATATATTAACAACAGCCAAAAATCTTCTGACTTTTATAAGGTTGGTATCCACACATTTTTTTGTGACTCTTTTAATCTAATGATGAAATCCTTGTGGAACGATACATACATATTAAGTTGTATTAGAACCAGTAATGTTTCTTAAACAGCTGATTCTTTTCACTGCCTGATTCAATAATAAGTCTGAATCACTAAGAAAATACACCCAAGTCATTTAAGGACATTTCAGCTGGATGTAATTGAGTTGAGCTGTTTGGCCATTGAAAGGCAGCTTCAAAAATTCTCTGAGCAAGAAGAATGTGCTGTTAGAGTAGGGAGACAACCCGGCACACGTGTGAACAAGCACGGTGAGCGTGGGTGCATTCGAGGGCTGTCCACCAGAGCGTGTGCTGCCTTGTGGGAGTGCGTGCAAGTGACTGTGTTGTTGGCAAGCAGCTGTAGAAGCACAGTTGGTTAAGGGTTGGGCTGCTAATCGCAAGGTTGGCAGTTTAAACCCACCAGCACTTTGAGGGGTGAAAGATGAGGCTGTCTGCTCCCAGAAACATGTAGAGTCTCTGAAATCGATGAAGCAGGTCTACTTTGCCCTACAGGTTTACTGTGAGTCAGAATCACCTCGATGGCAGTGGGTGTGGGTTTATACTGTTGGTAAAAGGCAGTTAGGGGACCGTCGTGGTGTATGGCAAATCTCAAAATGTTATCATCATAGGGCTATAGGAGGAACCACAACACTAGTGAGATACGCACACCTTAGAATGGCCAACCATTTGCGATCAAAAGGACAGCAATTACCCAAGGACAAAATTCCAAAGGGTTAGGAAAGGAGGAATGGAAACAAGGAACCCATGGAAGAAGTGGGATAAATGATGGCCCCTTGGTGGAATTGTAGTTAATGAGATGAAATGGTATGGACTGTTGAATGGAAAACTGGTCATCTACTATGTAAACCTCCACCCAACTCATAATAAAAAGCTTATATCCATACAGACAGACACATATGGATTTGTTGTTGTTGTAGGTGCCATCAAGTCAGTACCAACTCATGGCGACTTTGTGTACAACAGAACGAAACACTGCCCAGCCCTGCACCAACCTCCCAATCATTGTTTACATTTGAGTTCATTGCTGCTGCCACTGTGATTCACTGTTCTGCTAGCGGAAAGTGTTCCACTGCTCTTCATAAGGTTCTCAGTGACTAAATATTCAGAACTAGTCCATTTCTCCTTCTTCCCAGTCTGTCTTAGTCTGGAAGCTCAGCGGAAACCTGTCCATCATGGGTGACCCTACTGGTATTTAAAATGCTGGTGGCATAGCTTCCAGAATTACAGTTTGTATAAAGAAAGAGAAAGGAGAGAGAAAGAGGCAGAGAGAGATAATGAATAGAGGTATATATCTAGAGAGAGAGAGAAGAGAGATGGAGAGAGAGAGAGAGAATGATATCAGTAGGTTTGCCTGGATTTCCTTCTTTAAAAACATCTTCAAGGAATGGCTTGTCTCTTCAGATAATTCATGTGGACTTTGCTTCCACGTATGGTAGGCTGATCATATTTGTGTCCCATAGTCCCTTGTGTAATGCTATAGGATAAGCACTCTACCACAAGGTCAGTATGAACTGCAAGGTAGTGGTTCAAACTTACCAGCTGCTCCTCAGAAACCCTATACAGGGCGGCTGTGAGTCGGAACCGACTCCATGGCACTTAACAACAACAGTGGTCCCTTCAGGGGTATGATTACCTCGGGTCTAGTCTATTTTACCAGGTGGATATCTGTTGCAAACATTGGGGGCAGGAGATGGTGGCAGTTAGCTGGATGTACTTTCACATGTGGAGTAGGATCCTCACTGGACTGCTAACTGCAAGGTTGGCAGTTCGCACCCACCAGCTGCTCCTCTGAGACCCTATACAAGGTCACTATGAGTCGGAACTGACTTGATGGCAATTAACAAAAACAATTTTCACATGCCCATTCTAAGAATCAATTCCTTCTCTCCAGACCTTACAGAGAGTGTGTGGATTTGGTGATCAGTGTGGACTTTGTGATTCTGTGGACCATTATGCTTATTCTTCAGTTTGCAGTTTGCAAAACCAGGTCAAGTGGCATATTCTTTAAAGAACTCTTCCTCGGCCTAGTACAAGACTAGACATAGACAGGATTTATGAAGAAGAAAGTTCAGAAGGGATAGGAAAGAAAAATGGACATGGTAAACCCAGGGAGGAAGTGGGAAGAGTGATGTTACATTGGGAGGCATTCAATCAATGAACTGAAACAAAATGCTTATGGGCTGCTGAATAGAAAACCGACCTGCTGTGAAATCCTTCACCCAATTTACAATAAAAAATTAAAGATAGTAAAAATGGAAATTGTATTATCAAATGGATTGTGGCTATTTAAAGGATTTCCAGATGTACCACCACAGACCACACTTCTGGTTAGTAAATCCAATTCAGCTGTGGACTACACTATAAATCTCAGAATAATAAGAAGTTAAAGGTGTTGAATTCTGAGTTGAGAACAGGGAGAATGGCCTTAGTCAATTATGAGAGGAGAAAAATAAATCCACAAATATTCTGGTTAACATAATGTTCATTAACATCACAGAGTTACAAAATATTCTACGCCTAGTGACTTCCTGCCTACCTATTCTGAAAAGGCCAATAGAAAATAAACCCAATACAGTGAATTTGTACATTTCCGTACTAATGCAGTGCCATGACATTAGATAATTGAAGCATGTAAAATTGTTTTTCAATAATTTCAATTTCTCTTCCAACCAGAGACATATATTGGAAGCTGTTCATAAATATTATAATTACCCAGCTTGCATTTGGCTCCCTCATACTTTTTTATTTTTCCAGCTTTTCATTGGCACCAGAAAGATTGTGTAAAAGGTGAGATAGAAGAAGGTTGACAAAATGGATTCATTTTAAATCTTAGGGGCAAACCTGCATTTTATCTCCTTATATAGTCTCTGCTTTCTACTGGTGCCAGGTAGAATGTGAAAAATAAGGCAGCTGAGGGGATAGCCTTATTTTAATTCTAAGGATAACCTCAGTGTTGACATATTGGATTGAGCTAAATGTTAAATGGTACCAATTAAGCATTTGCTCACTAGAAGTTCTATTTTGAAAGCCTCCAAAGATCAGAACTTTTGATCAATCTGCAGAAATTTCCCAGAATGGTGTGTTTCAAATCCGTTCCCTTCTAGAATTCAGCAGCAGCTCTAGGCACTTTGGGTCAGTAATTCAAGGCCCCGCCCCAGAGCCCTGGGAGGCAGCCATGCCCCAGAGCCCTGGGAGGCAGCGATGTCCCAAAGTAATGACTCATGCTAGACTTTTTATGAAATCACATATTCTTAATACCCATGCATCCTGGTCATAAGATGCACAGTGTGATCTGCAAGTTCCCACAGCATTCTCTATCTTCCTCCCTACCTCCCCCTTTCTGTCTCTCTTTCTTTCTGAAGAATGCTTTGTAAAAACGCACCAAACCAGATGGATGAAAGAAAATGTTAAAACTTGCCAGCCAGCATTTCTGAAAAGTCCAAAGATAATGTAGCCAATTATCATCTAAGGAAGATAAATTTGCCCTTGGCTTCGGGGAGAATAAAGTCCAGAACCTTCAGGTAGGGGATATGAATGGGGTGGCAGTATGCTGGAAATTACATTCCTGGTGGATTGTATTGTAATTAATTTAAAACAGGGGCATCTTTGGTGGTCACTCCTCTGGTTTTCTGGTGCAAAATAAATGGCTCTTACCACAAGGAGAGAGAGGGGCTTGTGAATGGAGTGGCAACTAGGGTTTAGACCTATCTCCACATGTCTAAAGAAGTGAATCACTGTCTCCCAGCAAACAGGCAGAAACCCTAGACTTTCTCTCAACAGCTGAGTTAAAAAAAAAACCACCACCTTTTCAGTTGCTAAATATTTTAGGTGCACTTGAAATATATGGGCAGCAAAAGATAAAGAGGGTTTATTTCTTTTGTAAAAACATTTCTTTGTAATTTGAATGCAGGCTTACAGAGCAAATCAGTTTTTCATTCAACCATACATTAACATTTTGATCTTTGACCAAATGTCCCACCAGATAACAGCACTCTTGCCACTTCCTTCCTGTCTCTCCCATTTCCATTCCTCCTCCTTTCTAGCCCTTCCTGCCATCAGTGCTTTCTCCTTGGGCAAACACTGACTGCCCTTCTGACATATTGTGGTTGATTGTGCTGAGGAGTGTGTGTACCTCCCTTTTGTGATTGTTCACCTGGTAGTCTTGTCTACTGTTGGGCTGAAAATTGAACCACCAAGATGAGTTCAAATACAGGCCTGAAGGGTAACCAAGGGGCATAATTCCAAGGGTTGGAAATGTAAAGGGCTTTCACCAGTCTCTACCCAACAGGTAATTTTGATCCGATAAAGAGGTTTAGCCTAAGACATAAAATAAGCGCTAGTACGTGATACAACTAACCATTGCCGTTTTGTTGAGTCCAGTGTGAAACGATTGTCCCGTGTGTACTTTCCTCTGTGGTCTGGTCATAAAGATAAATTTCAGCTGTCAGAAAAGAGAAACCTTCTCTGAATTCTCTCCTCCTGTTCCCAGTGAGAGCTCACTGCCTCCTCAAGGTGGGTTTGCTTTGAAGTCCAGAAGCAATGTGGGGCTGGCAGATGTTAAGGACATAGTTAGGGCCAAAGAAGCAATCGGCATGAATTTTTCATGGTGGCTCCCACGGCTCAGGCACACCAGAAAAAAAAAGAGATTGAACTGAACTGGCCTCAGAGTAGATGCTTCGCTTCAGCGTTCACTCTCTGGCAAGCTTTGGGTTTTCACTTTGAAGTTTTGACATTGAGTTAAGTTGTGTGGATCTGATCTTCTGGACTGAATTCATGGGTTGAAAAGAGTTTCTTCTTTTAAAAACAAGGGCATCGAGACATGGTTGGAATGGGCAAAAGGGGGGAAATAATGTTAAGATGCTTGACTGTCTTTTGAATCTTGGTTTCCCTGGCATACCATTATAAAATAGACACTTGAGGGGGAGGGAAAGGAATAGCCAGAAATATCACCATAGAAAGCTTGTAAGTCCGTCTTCTGCCTATAACTGATTGGAATACCTTAAATGGGGCTACAACGTGCCCAGTGAAGGAGGCTTCCTGCGGAGCTTCTGCATTACATAAGACCACAGGGGAATTCCTGAACCCCAACCAGAATCTTTTGAGGTGGGAAATTTCCACTTGAAAGGACAAGCAGACCAACATGAAGTCTCTAAAAGAACAGAAGATAGTTCTTGAAAGAAAGACCAACAGGAAAAATATAAAACAATAATGGCAGTCTGACTACTACAAGAACAAGCAAGTTGCTCACTCAGGAGACATCAAGGCAGGTGGTCGGGTCCCCTCAGAGCAAATCCCCTTCTCAGATTAAAACTTAATGGGAATACATGAGCAGACATGTGCTCTGATTGGTGACCACGTTGATCACCGATAAGGGGAAGTGAGGGAAAAACAGCAATGAAGCTGCAAGCTAAGCCCTACAATGTTCAGTAGACTCCTGTGAACCCAGGTGGAGACCTGGTTGGCCAGCAGTGTGGCAAGACCTGGGGACTCTTGAGCCTAGAGTCAGTGACATAGCCACAGAGGATTAAAGTGGAGAGTAAAGCGTCCAGCTGATAAGAAGAGAGGGCATATGTATAAAAACACCCACACTTGCACACTTGCCCTGACTTCAATGACTGGATGATCAGAGCTCAACTAGAAGAAGAAAGAAGATGAAAAGAAGAGTAATCTGATACAATTTGATGAACTTGACCTATGTCTATGGATGCAGTAGCTCAAAAGAGGGAACAAACCTTTACAGCGAGGATCATCCCCACCGCCTCCATACACAGAGTGGACAGGGATGGGCAGCTTGGACATTGGCTACCCAAGATGGGGTGGGGGGTAAACAACAAAGGCAAGAAGTGACTGGCTTACAAGCTTTCAAGAGGGAGCCTAGATCTAGAGGGCATGGAAGAAGATAAAATCTCCACTGAGTCGTATCCAATCTTGTCTGGGCAGGGCTGATGAAAGGAGGTAGGGATAGGTCTCTTGTGGTACCATAGTGAATAATTGTTATCAGGACTGACTGTGAGGGTTGGAAATGTAAAGGTAGATGTTTTGTAGCAAAAGGAGGGGAGTGATTGACTTTGCAGTCCAGGAGCGGAGGTCCCTGGGACCATCAAGGGAGAAGAGCGAAGTATAAGACTCTACCCAGAGAAACAGTGATGCCAGAGATGGAGGCAAAGACAATGATGTGGAGAGATGGAGCACCTGGGAACTCTGACCCAGAGAGGGAGAGGGGCTGTGTGTTGACAACTGGAGGTCAGGCTTGTTAGTTGATGATGCATGGAGGGGATTGTAACCATGGCAATGAAACGATATAAGATAGGATTAATGTAAAGCTAATGTTCTCCCATGTAAACTATTACATAATTCACAATAAGACATTAAAAAAAAACCACACAAGGGCATCATGTTAGGCAGTGAGAACAATTTGGTATGACGATTCATGGATCATTGTTTAAATGTCATTGTACATACGTTAAACTCCTCCTTAGTTCTGGTCCAGTATTCAGAATGCCCACTGTAATGAGATTCTCTACCCAGGATAAAGTTTAGATTAAAAGAAGAAAGGGTTTCTACCACTGTCTTTCCTGTTTTTTGTTTTGTTTTGTTTCTCCTCTCTTTTTTCTCCCCTCTTTTATTTTAATGCCTTCTCTTCAAACAATATGTACAGGTAGGATAGCATTTTGACTGATTCCCCCATGATATTTCCTGCAGGCTGGTAAACCCTTGCTGTTAATGCCAAAGCCAACTTAACATTCTCCTGTCCTCTAGGATGCTAATGTAACCACACATCTCCTAGATGCTCTGTAGCTGGAAGTGAATTCTTGAAGATAATGTCTGTGAATAGTCCTACAAGAGGAGACCCATGGAAAGCATGGAGAGTGTGTGTCTGGTATAATGCTGTCTTATTTTCTTGTGTCTTTAACATTGAAGGGAGAGAGGAGGCAGGCTTAGTCTTCCAAATGCGCTCTAAGAACAAATGGATGAAGACATCGCAATATAAAATCATTCCACAGCTTTGTAGCTTGTATAATTCTCTATTGCCAGGAATCCAAAAACACAATTTTGATGTGATTGTGAAGTGCCCTTGAATCGGTCTTTACTCATAGAATAGTAGCACAAAACACTGCCCGGTGCCACACCATCCTCACAAACATTGCTGTTTGAACCCATTGTTTACAGGCATTGTGTCAGTCCATCTCCTACTCATAGCACACAGAGCAAACCACTGTTGTGTCCCACACCAGCCTCACAACCATTGCTGCTTGAACTCATTGTGTACCCACTGAGCCAACTTATGTCACTGGTGGGCTTCTTTTGGCAGATCCCTCTACCAAGCATGGTGTCCTTCTTCGGGGACTGGTGCCTGTTGATGACACATCCAAAGTACAAGAGACGACATAGTCTCACTATCCTGGCTTCTAAGGAACATTCTGGTTGTGCTTCTTCAAGACAGATTTGTTTGTTCTTCTGGCAGTCCATGGTACTTTCACTATTCTTCTCCCACACCTGAAATTCGAATGCATCAATTTTTCTGTGCTCATCCTTATTCTTTGTCCAGCTTTGGCATGCACAGGAGGTGACTGAAAACACTGAACACAAATAGGAGGTGTATTTTGTAATCATTTAGATCAGTATTGGGTACGTGCTCTGTGGGGTAAATCACCAGGCACATGGCATGCTCTGGAGAGAAGCTGTGAGTCTGTATGTTGGTTGCTAAAGCCTTTTGTATCTGCACACCATCATTAAATAAGTCTTGAGCATTTACTCCTGGTTCACACCCACCAGCCGCTTCTCAGAAACTCGAGATACAGGGTCACTATGAGCCGGAACCAATTCAACAGCATGTAAGCAATTCAATAACATGTGTCCAGGCAGCGCTGACTCATGGCAACCCATGCACAACGGGACGAAACATTGCACCATCTTCCTCATTGTTATATTTGAGCTCATTGTTGTCACTATGCATTTTGATGGCCTTCCCATCTAGGGGCACCTCTTCCAGCTTTATATTACACAAGGCTCTGTCGTGGTCCATTCGACCATCCTTGGCTCATTCCTAGAAGTAGTTGCCAACCCTTTCTTCCTAGTCTTAGTCTGGAATTTTCATGGAAACTTGTCCCAGATGGGGGATCTTGCTGGTGGCTGAAATGCCAGTAGTGTTACTTCTAGCACCATGGCAACACACAAGCCACCACACTAACTGATGAGTGGTAGATTATGAGCTTCAAAATATTTGTGTGTGGAAAGGAAATGGAAAGATAATGGAATTTTTCCACCAGATTTTGGAAGCCCACTGGCATATGCCTACGTGGTTGTTTATACATGATAAACATGAACCGTCACACAATAGAGATCAAGGTGAAGCATATAGTATTTTTCTGTATCTCTCTAGTGGTGAAAAGTCAGTTCCTTCTTGAGCTAATGTCTCAAAGGAGGCTTCCTGGGCATGAGAAACCTGCTGTACTTTGTCTTCCTCATCTCTATCTGTCTGTGGCCACCTTCCTGTGATATCTGACACCTGGTTTGGTTTGGGCAAGTGTAGGGTGAAGAACTCACACAATACCCTTGTCTGGCAGCTCATTTGTGGGGACCTGGTTAATCACTGGAGTCCGGCTACTTCGCAGGGATCTTTTTGATCCAGTCACCCCCTTGGTGAGGGTTGCTTTAGTTCAAAGGAAACAGAGGAATACAGAAGCCCGCCTCCCCAGGCAAAAGTGGAACTGCAGATTGTTAGAAAGCTCTGGAAGCAGAAGGCATTTGTGACCTCTGTCCACCTCCCAACTCCCCACTAAAACTCCCCTGTGAGACGAGACCACCTGAATCTGAGTGCTCGCTCGGAGTGGGCACCACTGTCAGACTGCACAATGGATGCCTTTCAAGCTTTGTTCTCTTCTTGTAAAAACAGAAATCAAAACATAAGTTCTAATATCTTCTCTTTGAACCCAGATGGCCTGGCGGAGGAGGTTTATAAGAAAAGAACAGCTGGCAGTTCTCCAGCAGGTCAGTTTAAAGCCAGACCCAGCATGATTACACAGGTGATGGAGCCACCAACCCCTCTCCACTCCCACAAGGCAAAGCGGGCTTATTCCTTGTCCGCACTGATACTCTCTGTCACATACTGAACTCCCACAGCCACCAAGTGGATTCCAATTCATAATGGCTTTGTAGGCTAGAGTACAATTGCTCTTTAGGATTTCTAGTGCTCTGGTATGGTGCTGTAGGATAGGCAAAGGACTGCTAACCATGCTAATGGCAAGGTCGGTGGTTCAAACCTATCAGTTGCTCTCAGAAACCCTCCACAGGGTCACTGTGAGGCAGAACCTACTCAGCCGCACTTACCAACAACCTTTACTGACGCACACCCCACAAAGCAGCTTTCAGATTCAAACCAGCTACCTTGGCATTGGCAGCCCAGTGCTCAATCCACTGCGCCACCAGGGCTCTTTTCTCTCACAGAATCTCCACCACATTCCCTTCTCTTTGCACCCCCTGTCATCTTCCTTTACCCCCTTGTGATTTATTTCAGTCGAACTTCATGCTTGCTAATTCTTACAGAATTGAATTAAACCATGAGTTGCAAAATCTCCCAAAGCAACAGTCTTCAGACTGGGATAGGAGTCCCAGTGGAGCACAGGGTTTGAACCCAGTAGCTGCTCTGTGGGAGAAAGATCAAGCCCTCTGCTTTTGTAAAGTCTCTAACTTCTGCTACCTGTCCTGGAGTCAGGTCAGCAGGATGTGTCGTTTGAAGGTAGTCTATTTTTTGAAGGCTTAGTATTGTTGTTGTTAAGTGCCTTCGAATCGGTTCTGACACATAGCAACCCTGCATTCTGAAGAGCAACTGGTGAGCTTGAACCGCCGACTTCGTGTTTTCAAACTGACTTTGCAGTCCAGTGCATAAACCCACAATGCCACACCAGGACACTCCTCCTAAAGATGAATTTGCCTGTGGGTAGCTGAATCCTTTTTTGAAGTTACAAAAAGAAAGTGGTTGTTTGATCCTGAATCTATGATATGGGCGTCAGCTGGGGCATCTGAACACCTAGGTGTCAAACAAACAATAGGACCATTCTAAATTGAATACTAGTATTGAGAAAGCCAAGTCTTCTAAAGACTGTGGAAAGGTCCCCGGTTAGCAATTGGAATCCATGCAGCAGTACTGCAGAAGAAAGTCCTGAGATGCTTCTGAAACACCAGCCACAGAAACCCTATGAAGTGCAGTTCAGCGCCACAGCTTCTGGGGTCGCCAAGAGTTGGGATTGATTTGGTAACTGAAATGTGTGTTTATTTCTGGGTGGTGGAGCCATGAGGCAGGAACTGGATGCTCAAATGGCAAAGTGGAAAATAGCTGCCCTGGAGGACGGTCCCAGCAGAGCTGGGCTTTACCTGATTCCAGAGTGGACTTTTGTGGGTGGGATTAAGCACAGAGATTTCAGGGGATACTTATTATTGGACCAAAGAGATATATTCCTGTTCCAAAATACTTTTCATTCTCATCTGCTTTTCTCTTTAACTTTTTATTGTGACTTGAGTGAATGTTAAGGAGCCCCAGTGGTGCACAAGTGGTCAAGCGCTGGGTTGCCAACTGTGAGGGCAGTGGTTCAAACCCACCAGCTGCTCCTCAGTAGGAATATGTGGCTATCTGCCCTCATAAAGATTTGAGTCTAGGATACCCAAAGTAGCAGCCCCCCTTGTCTTACAAGGTCACTATGAGTTGGAATCAACTCAAACAAGGGTGGGTTTGTGGAGTGGAAATTAACAAAGCAAATTGGTTATCCATTCAACAATTCATACACGTTTTGTTTCCTGTTGTTGGCAATCTCCACAGTATAACAGGGCTCTTCCTGCTTGATCCCTGTGGTTCCCATTTACAATTGTCCCTATTTCCTATCCCTTCTTGCTTATCTCTATTTTTATATGAACAAAATGTCTTGGCAGTTAACATCTGTAACAAAGAAACACATGATTAGACTCAGGGTGAACTATTCTCAGTCATCTCATTGAGAAATGTGTTTCAAGTGATTGTTTTAATATATAATGTTCATCAACATTTATAATGCAGTTATTTGTGTTGATTGAGTGCTAATAATGATTGTAACAATGACCCAATCCAAGAGAAAGTACAGTTTGTTTTTTATTCCAGAGTTTATGATGACAGGAGACAATTTAAATTTTGTACATGTTTTTACTAAGGCTACGATGGAGTAATTAACGAAATACTCGTATCATTACAATATATTAAATTCTTCTTGTGTGGCACTGTAGGATCAGCACTGGATTGTGAACCCCATATTAACAGTTCAAACTCATCAGCTGCTTCTTACACACCCTATATAGGATCGCTATGAATCAGAACTGACTGCACAGCACTTAACAACAAACAACCATGATGGAATAATGAATAAAATGTTTTGTATCATTACAATATATTAAGTTAGGATAGCGTTCTGTGGGAGACTGTTGTTAGCGTTGTCAAGTAAGTTCCAAATCAAGGCAACACTGTACATCTTGGGGGAGGCATAAAGCCCCACCTTCTCCACTGGAGTGGCTGGTGGCCTCAAACTGCTGACCTTGTGGTTTGCAGTCCAGTGCTTATCATATAGAACCACTGTGCTCCCCTCTATTGGAGGAGTAGGATGTCAATTCAAAAGGAAAGTTAAAATTAAAAAAAAAGGATGTCAAATTTCTGACTTAAAAATTAAAGCTTTCCATGTATTTTTTATAGATGATGATATCCAATTCTTATCCCTATCTGACCTATCAAACATTTAGATTCTTTTGCATACATATAAAAGAGTACTGTGATCACTTTATTTTAATATGCTCAAATTAAAATACACTAAAACTATATTCCTCACAATCATTCAAATTTATGATGGAAACTGTTAGATGCCAATCTACAATGAGAGAAAGATACAGTTTCACAATATTAAGGAGGGTAGGGTATCAAGGAGCAAAAACATTAGAAGACCGTTGTTCCTATATATATGCAGGTTTTGTGATAATTTAGAAGTAACTGTATTTTATAAGATTCTTCAAGGGCATAGGTCTCCCTATGAAGGGCAAAAACATGCCTAGAGCTCCTGAGAAGCATTTCACACAGACTTTCCTTCCAAAATCCCATAATAGCCCTGTGCATTACTGTACAACTATGTGACAGCAAACATTTCCTCCCCCAGCCCTCTCTTATTCAGCTAGGCTCCATAATCCAGTACAGTGGCCACACACAGCTTACACCACACTCACAGTTACGGGGTTTATTAGGGAAGTGAACAGGTTACAATATAGGATCAAAACCTGTTCAGGGCAGTTGTTCCAGTCAGCTGCAGATAAATGCCTGCAGGAGACATCATTCTACCATAAGCCTCAGCTTGAAGGCACTTGACTCTAGCTCCATTGGATCAAAATCTAACTCCCCCACTTATGTTTCTCGAGGCACCCCACTCTTCAAGCAAGCCTCCTACCCAAAGTCACCAGCTTTACTTGCTCCATAGACTGGGAAGCCCACTGCTCAGTCTGGTGCTCTGGCTCTTGGTTCTGCTGCTCCTCTGCCCCTCCTCCAGTGCCACAGCTCTCTGTCCCTGGGCCGAGGAGGGTCAATGCACAGGGATCTCGGTGTCCGAAGAACGCACTCCACTTCTGGTTCTTCTTCTTTGATGGTAGTGAGATGCTTCCTCCTCCTTCTGAAATGGCTCATTTTAAACCCATGTTAGAGTTGTAAGTTTTTCCAATTACAGTGAACTTTGCTGAATCATGGCATCCTATCAGCATCTTCTCCCACCTTCTCTTACCCAGATCCAGCAGGGGAGAAACATTGTTTGGTGGGAGTTACAGACTACGGCTGGAGGAGACATTAGAGAATTCACTATTCCACAGTTACCACCCATTTCAAAGCTGATGAACAGGTTTGGATATTGACCCAAATCCAGAGGATATTAACAGGGTGCTGGGACCTCAAGCCAAGGTCTGTTGTTGCTGTTGTGAGGCTGTATCCAGTGCATTTTAGACACACAGTAAGCTTGTGGATCTGAATCCCATTGGCTTTCTAACCTGTTATCTTTATTGGGGCAGATGGAAAGTCTTTCTCCAGTGGAACTGTCAGGTGGGTTCCAACCCCCAACTTTCTGGTTAGCAGCCAAGCCCCTCCCCACTGCATCAGCAGGGCTCCTCAAGTCAAGACCTGTTGGAATCTAAAATTCCTGACCTGTAAAGTGGAAGGGCAAATCCCTTCGAGGCTGGACATGCTTTTGGTGTCAAATGAATCCAATTGAAGGAGACCCAAAGAGGTGGCAGAACCTCAGGCAGAACCAGGCAGCCCTGCCTTTATCCTGGAGGGGAGCTCTTCTTCATTCAAACCCGAGAGGAGCTGGCTTGTTTTACAAAGAATGTCAAACCTCTACCACACTACAGCACTTCATACAACTGCCAAAGTGTGGAAACCACCCAAATGTACAACATATTGTGCTGTCTACATGCAATGATGTAACTACTCCACCACAAAGAGAAATGCATTCCCGTTGCATATCACTACGTAGATAAACTTTTATGCGCATGGAAATTAGGCAGCCAAGAAAGGATCTGTATTATATGGTCTCACTTATATAAAACATACTAATATTTAGAAACCGAAGGGTGACTTGTCATCACCAGGGGTAAGAAGGAGAGGGTGAATAAAGGGGGCTTTTGATTTATGGGACAGTCAGTTTATATTCTTGGTGGTAGAGTAGTAATTTTGAAAAGGATAGCAAGAAAATGGTTGCACTGAATTGTACGTTGTCAAATTGGTGTGTATATTTTCATCACTTTTTTTTTTTTTTTAAAGGCTAGCATAAACTCTCAAACTGACTGTAGAAATGCCACTTTGAGATTGAACATCCTTTCTGCAACCCCAGCGAGCTCATGTCTGCATGAACAGATAGTAGACTGGCTAGGAGGAACGCAGGCTTAGTAAGGGGTGGCAGGAGATGAGACTGGAGTCAATGAGGCGTCAGCACAATAAATTACATAGATAACAACTAAGTAGCGATTGTGTCTATCATCAATAATGCATTAGGCACCACAAAGGATGTAAAGAAAGACAGGATCTCTCCCCGTGGATTTACAAGATAGATATATACAAGATTATACACCTTAATCCCCAGGTATTAATAGAAAATCTTGTAGCAGATTTTACTCAGGGAGTAAGCTACACCCAGGGATGAAGTATTGGAACAATTCATTAACAAGCAGAACTCATCAGTTGGATTCAGTAAATAGATCATTGTATGCATTTATTCACAAAAGGACCAATAAGGAGCATCGTGATAAATGGAGAAAAGATTGAAGTTTTCAAGAATTTCATTTTATTTGGGTTCACAACCAATACCCATGGAAGCAGTAGTCAAATCAAATGACATATTACATTGTGCACATCTGCTGCAAGACATCTCTTAAAGGTCCTAAAGAGCAGACATGTTATTTTGAGGAATAGGTATGCCTGACTCAAGCCATGGTATTTTCAAAAGCTTCATATATGTGCAAAAGCAGGTGGTGGTGGTGGTGGTGTGCCTTGGAGTCGGTTCCAACTCATAGTGACACAGCATAGGATTTCTGGGGCTGTAAATCTTTACAGGAGCAGAAAGCTTCATCTTTCTCCTGCAGAATGGCTGGTAGTTTCAAACTATTGACCTTAAAGTTAGCAGCCCAACTCATAACCACTATGTTATCAGACCTCCTTGAACAATGAATGTTGTTGTTAGGTGCCATCAAGTTGGTACGACCCATAGCGACCTTATGCACAGCAGAACGAAACACTACCTGATTGTGGGCCATCCTCACTACTGTTGCCAAGCTTGAGTCCATCGATGCTGCCACTTGGCCAGAACAGCTTGTTGGGGGTCTTCCTATTTTTCTCTGACCCTCCACCTTACCAAACATGATATCCTTCTCCAGTGACTAGTCCCTCCTGACAAAGTATGAGAGACGAAGTTTGGCCATCTTGGCCTCCAAGGAGCATAAGGAGGACTAAAGAAGAATTGATGCTTTTGAACAATTAGTGTTGGCAATGGGTATTGAATATACTATGGGATTCTGAAAGAATGAACAGATACCTTGGAAAAAGTACAACCAGAATGCTCCTATAAACAAGGATGGTGAAACTTTGTCTCACCTATTTGGACATATAATTGGGAGGGACTAGTCTCTGGAGAAGGATACCATGTTTGGAAAAGTAGAGGGTCAATGAAAAAGAGGAAGACTCAACAAGATGGACTGACACAGTGGCTACAACAGTGGACTCAAATGTACTTGTACTTGTGGGGATGGTGCTGGACCACGGCAACATTTTGTTCTCTTGTGAGTAGGGTCAATATGAGTTGGAACCAACTCAATGACACCTAACAAGAGTAAAAACAGCAACTTTATTCGTGCCCTGGGGTAAAATTTACTAGCCTTAGCCAGCATTTCCATGTGTGAATTCCATTGACAGGGAATTTAGGATAATTTCGTTACTGACTCCTAATTTGTAAAAATAACATCTCAAACTTTAATGTATTTGAAAGTAATTGCACATTTATTTACAACTTACTCATGCAGTTAGCGAATCCCTATCTCTAATCACTTTGGCTGTTACGTTCATTAAAATACTTTGTCACTATAACTGATATGAAAAGATAAATTTTTAAAGGGGATAAACAAGGAAATGGAAAATAGAATTTACCTTGCCATCATTTTAGAAACTCTTAATGAGTCCTGGTGTGGCTTGGTAGGATAAGCATTGGACTGTATGGTCAGTTTGAACCACAAGGTTGGCAGTTCAAACTCACCCGCCAGTCCTCAGGGTTTGCTATGAGTTGGAACCTACTCAACGGCACTTAAGAACAACAAATGTTGTTATACATCTTGTCTGGGGAAATCCTAAACAATTTATAGGTATGGGTTCTGAATTAGGTCTTTGAGAATTTTAGATCACTCGAAACAAATGCATACAGTTCAAGACTAGATGCAAAGTCTTTACAGTGGTTTAAAAATGGCAAATGAAGCAAGTGAAGGTGATTTTGATGAAGAATTTATGAGTGAGGGAAAATTTACATAGCATTGAAGTTGGGTTCATTCAAAGATGGCACCACCCCACTTAGAGATGTCATTGCCCCACTCAAAGATGGCAGCTGACCACACTGCTTTGAATGTGTGTTGCCCTCCACAGTCCTGGCAATAATCCAATCTCCCACATTGTTTCTGTTGTTAAGTGCCACCAAATCGGTTCTGACTCATAGGAATGCTGTACATGGTTTCCAAGGAGTGGCTGATGAGTTTTAACTGCCGACCCTGTGATTCAAACTGACATTGCAGTCCAGTGCTTTATACCACCGCAGAGCCACACCAGGACTCCAATCTCCACATTAGGACTCCTGAAAGGATTCAGGGTACATCTTAATGAGCTTCCCATTCCAGAAACATAATTTTCCCATTCAGGTTACTATGGCGAAGCACCCAAATTGTAAAAAAAAAAAAAAAAAAAAAAAGGTTGGTTTCTATTTAGTTTGGCCACAACAGAATTAGCTCAAAGTCACAAGTAGAAATTGTTCCTTCAGTATGTCTGGACTTTTCCTAATTCTGTCTGGTTTACTGGGCTAAATTGTCTTTTCGCATCTCATCTTTCCCCAAAATGAGAATATTTGATTTTCTGATTTGCGGTACATGTATAATAGAATTGACCTCTTGAATTACAACATGGACTTTGTGCTGAGGATTGGCCTAACATCCCATGAAAACTTGTCTTCCAAGCTTTTACTGTAGAGGTGGGAAGACATGATTTGCTCCCCTCATAAAATGAAAACATACTATGTCAGTAGGAGCCATAGTCATTTGTTTCATATCTACCATGTGTCTTATTGTTGTTGGTAAGTGCCATCAAATTGGTTCTGACTCAGCGACCCTGAATAGAGTTTCCAAGGAGCAGCTGGTGGGTTTGAACCGCTGACCTTGCAGCTAGCATTCCAGTGTTTATCCTACAGCCCCACATCAGAACTCTGTTGTCTTCTTATACATCATTTAAAACCCATCTCTTTTTTTCCCGAAGTTCTTATTGTGAATTGAGTGACAGTTTACATAGGGGAACATCCGTTTTCCACTCATCCTATCGTATTTCATTTCATTGCAATGATTACAATCCCCTGCATGCATCAACATTGAACAGTATTTGCTTCTATTTCCTTTGTTTGGTTTATTTATTTATTTATTGGATGTACACCAAACACTCAGGGATACACAATCATTCAATCAAACGCCCTGCAAGCCTGCCCCCTGGCCGCCAGCACACAGTCCTCCTTCCATGAGTCTAGAGTCCTCAGCTGCTTCATCGCTCCATGTCCTCATCTTTGCCTCCATCTCTGGCATCACTGCTTCTCTGGGTAGGGTTCCACACTCCACCCCATGCTCTTCTCCCTTAATGGTCGCAGGTTTCTCAGCTCCTGGACTGTAAGATCAACCATTCACCCCTTTTTGCTACAAAACTTGTACCATTACGGTTGCGACAATCTCAATTAGTCATAACAATTACTCACTGTTGAGTCATAAGAATCTTATTCCCATCTCCTTTCACCAGACCCATCTAGACAGGATGAAAAGCACTCAGTGGGGATTCTACCTTCCCCCCCACACTCTGAATCTGTACTCCCTCTTGAAAACTTGTAAGCCAGCCACTATGTGCCTTTACACACACACATCCCCTTTTAGGTAGCCAGTGTCTAAATTGCCCATCCATATCAGCCCTGTGTACAGACAGGATGAGAATGATCTTTGCTGTGAAGATTCCTTCCCTCTTGGTTGATAATTGAAGCTACTGCATCCATAAGTATAGGTCAAGTTCATCAGATTGTAGCGATTTGCACTTGTTTTCTTTATCAAAAAGTTGTTTGTTTGTTTGTTTCTTCTATCATCCTCTAGTCAAGTTCTGATCATCCAGCCATTGAAGCTAGGTCCAATGGGCACTATCTACAAGTTTGGGTGCTTGTGCATCTCCCCTCACTTCATATCAGCTGGATGCTTCATTCTCAGCTCTAGCCCTCCATGGCTATGTCCTTGTCCATGGGCTCAGTAGTCTCCAGGTCTCACCATACTTGGGCCAACCAGGTCTAACCATACTCCAGGTCGATTGGAGTCTATGTAACATGGTCAGAGTCAGCCCACCTCTTCATTGCTGCTTTTTCCTCACTTCCACTCACCAGTAGACCAATGTGGTGGCCAGCAAGCTTACATGCCTGCTCATGTATTGCTTTTGAGTTTCAGTCTTGGAAGGGGGGTTGTCCTGAAGAGACTTGATTGCTTGCCTTGATGGCTCCCTGGCGAACAACTTGCTTTTTCTTGTGGTAATACCCATCTTTTAAAAACCCTATCTAATCAATATCATTTCCATTTTATCAATAAGGAAACAGACCAAGGGAAGAATAACTTGTGTAAGATTATGCTGTAGCCTTGCTGCAACGTGATTTATGTTGCAACATTGTTTCCAGATTTTAAATCTTGTGTGTGGTGTTCTCAGTCTGGTTGTCGTGTGTCTTGCCATCTAATGACAGGCTACCTTTGGGTTACAGTCCAGTTCTGCCTTTTGCACTTAGTCTTAATGTTTTATTACAGATCACTGTAAATGATGTTCTTTCTGCTATTATAGAAGGCAATTACAGTAGGTAATTAAAGTTGTAATGCTTTACCATGTGCTTGAGAATATTAAATCAAGATTTAAGAACATTAGGCAAAGTATCTATTAAAACTAAGGGGCACCTAGCCACTCTGAAGACCATTACCAAATCCAGAGTGAGTATTGGACTTCACATTTTTTCAAGAACACGTTGTCTGATATGTTTCAACAAAGAAAAGGAAGAAAAAGAATCTACTTCAGAAATAATGCGGTTTTGATATGTACCATTGAGTCGATTCTGACGAATAGGAAACAGAGTACAACTGCCTTAGGACTTCCTAGGATGCAATCTTTATGGAGCCATGGTGTGGTGCTGTAGGATAAGCACTGGACTGCTAACTGCAAGGTCGGCAGTTCAAACCCAACAATTGCTCTTGGAAACCTTATACAGTGTTGCTATGTGTTGGAACTGACACGAAGGCACCTAATAACAACAGAAATGATGGCATGGAACAATTTTTTATGGCTGCAAAATCAGGTCTTCCTCCCTGCATAGTGGCTGGTGGGCTTGGGTAGCGGTCAAGTACTTAATTATTACACCAGCAGTCTCCTCAGAAATAATATGCACCAGAAATATAGCTAATGATATAGATGCTTTATCTATGCCCTAATTAGTTGGTTCCTAGCAATAGTCCACCTGTGGTGCTTTGTCATTTTAGGTAATTATTCTGCTTATACCTTCTCACCTTTTTATGATTTTCAGGAACATTCTCTTTGGCACAAAATCATTTCCTACTCTTAAAGCCTCATATAGCTCTGTATTTTGCAAAGCAGGTCATATGAGGGTATAACAAGCTCTCTTCCTGCAGATTACTAGATTGACGTAATATTTGCCCAAGGAAATCTGGCAAATGTAGCTTTTTAAGGTGGAGCTCAAAGACCGTACTGATGGTGTAAACTATTTGGGCTCAGCTGCTAAACAAATGGTTGGTGGTTCAAACCCACCCAGAGGCTCTGCAGAAAAAAGGCCTGGTAATCTGCTTCCATGGTGACAGTCAAGAAAACCTGTGGAGCATTTCTACTCTTAAGATACGTAGTTGACAAAAATTAATTGATTTGTAGATTGTTTGTTTCAAAGACTGATGTTGTATAATTTTAATGTTGTTAAGTGCTGTTAAGTCAGTTCCAACACATAGCAACTCTGTACAGGGTTTCCAAGCAGTGACTGGTAGGTTTGAACTGCCGACTATCTTCAAGTTGGTGCCAACTCCTAATGACCCTGTGCACAATGGATGAAGTACCGCCTGATCCTGCGCCATCCTCATAGTCCTTCCCATGTCTGAGCCCATTGTTGCAGCCACTGTGTCAATCCATCTCGGGGAGGGTCTTCCTCTTTTTACTCTGACCCTCTGCTTACCAACCAGAGTGTCCTTCTCCAGGAACTGGTTGATCCTCCTGACAACATGTACAATGAACAAGAGATGAAGTCTTCCATGCTCACTTCTAAGGAGCTTTCTGGCTGGACTTCTTCCACCACAGATGTGTTTATTCTTCTGGAAGTCCATGGTACTTTTCCAACACCATAACTCAAGTGTATCAGTTCTTCTGTAGTCTTCCTTATTCATTGTCCAACTCTCCTGTGAGGTGATTAGAAATACCACAGCTTGGGGCAGACATACCTTAGTCCTCTAGGTGACATGAATCCTCAAATTGTCTATTAGAGTCATTAAAGTATGACCTGGACCTTTTTCGACCATTTGGGTCATAGTTATCAGTGACATCTGGGTGTCATGGTCTGCAGGATGTCCTGACCTCATGGTTTTCCTTGGGGCATGAGACACAAACACAAAGAGTAGGACCAGTGGCGTTCTTAGAAGACGAGCATCTCTCCACTTGGGTCCTAACTTGAAGTCCGCAGCAGGGCTTAGAGCTAGAGTAGATGTCAGCCTTGGCAACTCATCCAGCTGGTCCCATGAGTTTTTTTTAACTTTTAACCAATACTATATTTCCCTGAGGTCTGCCCCTCTGGGTATGACATGCCCCACACTGAATTCTTCTCAGCACTTTTCTGAAAGCTTGTTACACATATATTCCCCTGGCAAGATGTCACTCTGTGCTGATATTGATTCAGACAGGCACTCATTTGGGACCATTTTTAGCATAAAGATGCTGCAGTGTTGCAATGTTTCCCTCTCCATCGCATACATTTTCTGGAGTCAACTTCATAGTCAGACGACTTATGTGTGGACATTCTGTGGAGAAACAGACCTTTGGTTTTGGATTCATCTCAGAAACGTGAATGGTCTCACACTTCTTTAGCTTACTCAAGAAAACTTCAACTTCTCTGGAGCTGAAACCATGGACTAGTGGGAACATATTCACAAATGTTGGACCGTCATGCTGTTGTTGTTGGATGCTATCTGGTCTATTCTGACTCATGGCCATCCCAGGTGTGACAGAGGAGAACTTCCCCCAATGGGCTTTCTAGACTGTGGTCTTTACTGAAGCAGACTGCCAGGCCTTTCTTCTGCATAGCCAATGGACAAGGTTTGAACCTCTGACCTTTACAGTTAGCAGCAGTGCACTTAACCGCTGTGCCACCAGCACCCTTTATACTGCCGAAAAGGGAACAGGCAGTACCTGAGCCTTTCATTATAGGGTTTTTAAAACCATGACCAATCATACAGCAACAGATGTTCTTGGAAGCAGTTCTTCTTATCAGAAGCCAGCGCCAGCATGAAGATGCATGAGTCGACATTCTCCTCTGAGCTTTATACCTCCAGTGATGAAGAAGTCACTCTTCCCTCCTTGGGCTTCTGTTCTGATGACTTGGGGTCTCTGCTGTGTTGGTCATTAAGTGTTTTGAATATCGGCCAGCCTAGGAGAATACCCAGTGAAGCAGAAATCATTGAAGTTACCAACACAACACACAGTGGTGTGTTCACTGCTTCTCTGGAGTTTCCAGAGTCTCCTGTCTTCCACACAGATGTCCCCACCCCACACTGCCATTTCCTTTGGCTCTGAGGAGCTCTGAGGGTGCAAAGGTTCTGTGCTCAGCTGTCAACAGAGAGCAGTTTGACCTACACAGAACCTCCATGGGAAAACACCATGACCTGCTTCCCTAAAGATTGTTGTTGATAGGTTCCATGGAGTCGGTGCTGGGTCATAGTGACCTGTGCACAACAGGAGAGAACCAAACAAAATGCTGCCCGGCCTGGCACCATCTGCTCAGTCCTTGCTACGGCTGAGCCCCTTGGTTGTAGCCATTGTGTCTGTCCATTTCATTGATGGTCTTCCTCTTTTTTGCTGACCATCTGCTTTTCCAAGCATAATGTCCTTCTCAAGGGACTGTTTTTTCCTGATGACATGTCCAAGTCCGTGTGATGTGGTAAACCCCTGTTGTAAGCAACAGTTCTGTCTCTGTGTGTTCACACACTTTTTGAATTACCCACACACTGGAATGTGAACCACAAGGTTGGAGGTTCAAGCTCACTGTAAAAGAACAATGAACCTTTCTGCTTCCACAAAGATTTAAAACCCCCAAAACCCTATACAGGGGGGGTCACTATGAGCTGAAACAACTTGATGCCACACAAGAGCAGCTACATGCCAGCAGGATGCAGGATGTCAAGAGCATATAAATATGTGTTGAGAGGATACACCACATCTAAGCTTTGCTTTCTTATACTTTGCAGATACTGTTTTTTACAAATGAAAGGTTTGTGGCCCCCTGCACCTAGTAACCTTTGCCATTTTTTCCAATGGCTTGTGCTCACTTTGTGTATCTGTGTCACATTGTGGATATTCTCACAATCTTTCAAACTTCCTCATAATGCCATTATTCAAAAGGCTATATTTGTTGTTGCTAAGTGCTGTCAAGTCAGTTCCGACTCCTAGCAACCACGTATGGGTTTTCCGAGGAGCAGCTGGCAGTGTGAACTGCTGACCTTGTGGTTCACAATCCAGTGTCAATCTTACAGAGCCATATTGGAAAGCTTCGTAGAGTATAGTACATGAAACTTTTCTCTGTACTGGACAACCAAAAAATGTGTGTGCCTTGCTTTATTGTGGTGGCCTGGAATTGAACCCATAGTTTGACTGTAACTAGCTGCTAATCTCATGGTCAGCAGTTCAAAACTACCAGCTGGTCCATGGGAGAAAGATGAGACATTCTGCTTCCATAAAGATTTACAGTCTCAGAAACCTTGTACAGGGTCACTATTGGTCAGAACCAACTCCACGGCACACAACAACAACAACTTCTTCTTAAAACCAAACAGTAGTTGGTATTCACTAGTAAAGAATTTCCACCTTAAACATTGTGTCTGTGGAATCAAAGTGACAACAGCCATTTGGAAGTCTGAATGGGAACCTCAGCAGAAAGGAGCTCATGTGAATGAGGGAGGACCAACTCAGAAGAGGCGCGCAAGAATGATTATGTAACTGGAAGAATGTGATCAATGTCCCTGAATTGTATGTGTAAGGATCCTTGAGTTGGTGTATGTTCTGCTGTGTGTGTTCCCAGCAATACATAACAATAAAAAGCAACAAGATAAGGATCCAGGCAGACTGGCTTCTACCATCAGAATTTAGGTCACTGAAAGAGACCTACAAACATGCACCTGTCCTATGGTATGAAAGCTTGGTGATTTGAACCTACAGGAGAAACAACCTGGCAGCCTGCTCCTTTAAAGGCTGATGGTGTGCCGTCAAGTCAATTCTGACTCATAACAGCCCTGCTTAGGGCTCAGGAGCAACTGGTGGGTTTGAACTACCAGACTTGTGGCTAGCAGTCCAGTGCGGATCCTACAGCGCCACACCAGGGCAGATTACAGTCTAGGAAACCCTACAGGGCCCTTCTGTTTGGTCGCCTAGAGTGGCAAAGAACAAGGCACCAGGAATTGGTGGAATAAAAATTGAAATCTTTCAAGAAAGTGAGGCGGCACAGGAGGCACTCATTCATCTCTGCCAAGAAATTTGGAAGACAACTATCTGGCCGACTGATTGGAAGAGATCCGTATTTGGGCCCATTCCAAAGAGAGGTGACCCAACGGAATACAGAAATCATTGGACAATCTCTGACATCTCAAGTTAGTAAAGATTTGCTAAAGGTAATACAGAAA
>NW_006408552.1:16404391-16412572 GCF_000296735.1 Chrysochloris asiatica | reverse complement strand
TCACAACAACAGAGTGGCGATGAGTCAGCATCTACTTAGCAGCATTCCACAAGAACAACAACATACCCTAAGTTAGGGAAACAGTAACTTCCCTACACCTAAAGTTTCTGTTACCAGCCCTTTCCATACTTGGAAAGATACATTTTGCAAAGATAAGGTAAGGTCAAGATAGGCAAGACTGTGTGTTGGAAAAAAGCAAATCCAGGTTCCATTACTCTAGGGGATATTTGTGAGGGAATTGGTTTCCAAATTCTGTTTGCATCTGTACTCTCTCCCCCAAAGGACCCACCTGACAAGCTGATTGAGGAGGAGAAGCAGGTTCTAGCTCTGCCTCTTTTCAGCACCCAATCCCTCTTGGCATGTTGCTCCAGACTGTAAAACACTCCATGCACAAGACAAAGGATAATTTCAATCAGTGAGGTCGGCGTTGAGCGCGGGAATATGACTCTAATAACTGAGTAAGAAATTCTCTAGCAAGTCAGGGTACCTCACAATTCTTAGCTTCTAGCAAAATGGAAGGCAGGCCTATATATGTCAGCTAATAGATCATTCAAAATACCACTTGATGATAAATTACGATGCGATTTTGGGTTCTGCAATCAGAATGATATCAGAGAATTGAGTGGCATTGTTATAACAAAACTCCTTCCATTCCCAGCTCCCCCATGATGAAAATAAGGTTTCTCCATGCACACATCTATAAAAAGGAAAAATAGAAATACAATTGATGCTGAACCCTGTCTCATTTTGGCTAGAAGTAATGTTTATCCATGAATACATGAACTAATTAAAAATAGTACAGTCCCATTCGTCTCATTAAGTGAGGCTTTTCCAATAAAGTTTTACTTTTTATATCCAATTTCATAATTATTTGTCAAAACTTACATGATGTATGTTAGCTTGTTATTAATTATTAGGAATAATTTTAGTGGCTAGCATACCTATAATTTTAGTGGCTAGCATGTAAGTATTTGGACATTTTAAGTTTTAGAGTCATAAGACATTTAAAAATATTAATTACGTATATACATAATTTTGTGTGCAAAAAAGTGTGCTACAGTGATCAATAAAAGATACTCAGCCCTTTGGTAGTATAAATTATTATATATGCCTGAGTGTTTAAAAAAAAAAAAAGCTAAAGTGAATAGAGAGAAATACTGTTAACTGATGGTATGTGGAGGATATTAAAATCATTGTAATGAAACAAGGTGTATGATTTGTTGAATGTAAAACTGATGATCTGCCCTGTAAACTTTCCCTCAATCCACAGTAAAAACAACAACAACAAAAAAGATACTCAGGCATGGCAGATTTGCATGGGCTCAATGGGACAGAGATAAATAGTGATGTATGCTCCACCTTGGAACAACAGGGCTCTGTGATACAGGGATTGAGGCATAGTCTGTATGGGTAAAAGAGGGAAAATAATGTTAAGATACTTGACTGTCTTATGAATATTGGTTTCCCTTGCCTAATATTGTAAATTAGACACTTGAGTGGGATAGAAAGGAATGTTGGAAAACATGGTTACAGAAAGCTTGTAAGCCTGTCTTCAGCCTGTAACTGATTGGAAAACCTATAAGGGGTTCTAGAACTTGCTCCAGTGAAATAGGCTTCTTGTGGAGACTTAGTACTGTATAGGACCCTAGGTGGAATCCTGATCCACATCCAGAACCTTCTGAGGTGGGACAGTCCCACTTGAAATAATAAGCAAACCATTCTGGAACAGCTAGAAGAACAGAAGATACTTCTCAAAAGAAAGACAATCAGGAAAAATCCATAACAAAAATGGCAGTCTGATTGGTTACTACTAGAACAAGCAACTTGTTCACCGGGGAGCCATCACGGCAGGCAATCAAGTCCCTTCAGAACAAACCCTCCTCCAAGACTGAAACTCAAAGGGAACACATGAGCAGGCATGTAAGATTTCTGGTGACCACGATGGTCTACTGTTGAGTGAAAAAGGGGAAAAGGCAGCAATGAAGAGATAGGCTGAGTTCAACCACGTTACATAGACTCCTGTTGACCTGGAGATGAGAGAGAGAAGAGGAAGGGCTGGTTGGTCTGAAGTATGATGAGACCTGGGGACTCTTGAGCCCATGGACAAGGACATAGCCACAGAAGGCTAGAGCTGAGAGTGAAATGTCCAGCTGATATGAAGTGAGGAGAGATGCACTAGAATGCCCAGACTTGTAGATAGTAGCCATTTGACCTAGCCTCGGTGGCTTGATTAGCAGAACTTGACTAGAAGAAGATTAAAAAATATAAACTCCTACAATTTGATGAACTTGACCCATACTTATGGACATAGTTGCTCAAAATACCAACTGAGAGGGAAGGAGTCTCCACGTCAAGTATCAATCTTATCCCCTTTGAATACAGGGTTGATAGGGACGGACAACTTAGACATTGGCTATCTAAAATGAGGAGTTATAAAGGCATGAATTGACTTGCTTACAAGTTTTCAAGAGGGAGTTTAGTTTCAGAGTGTGCAGGGGTAGTTAGAATCCCCATTGAATAATTTTCATCTTGTCTAGATGGGTCTGGTGAAAGGAGTTGGGGATAAGATTCTTATAATTCAATAGTGAGTAATTGTTATCATTAATTGCGACTATCACAACTGTAAAGGTAGAAGTTTTGTAACAAAAAGGTGTGTGTGTGGGGGGGGGAATAGTTAATCTTATAGTCCAGAAACAGAGGACCTAGGACCATCAAGGGAGAAGAGCATGAACGGAATGTGGGACCCTTTCCAGTGAAGTAGTGATACCAGAGATGGAGGCAGAGATGATGACATAGAGAGATAGAGCAGCAGAGGACTCCAGACTCATGGAAAGAGAAAGACTGAGTGTTGGCGGTCAGGAGGCAGGCTTGCAAAATGTGCCCTTTAGTTGTTTATTCCTGAGTGTTTTTGTGTACACCCCCCCCCCAAAAAAAAATAACCAAAACAAAGACACTCAGGCATAATATGTTATTGTTATCAGGTGCTGTCAAGTCTGCCCCTACTCACAACAGATTGAAACGCTGCCCAATCCTGCACCTTCCTCACAGTTGTTATGTTTGAGCCCACTGTTGCAGCCACTGTATCAATCCACCTCGTTGAGGGTCTTCCTCTTTTTTGCTGACTCTCCACTTTACCAAGCATGATGTCCTTCTCCAGGAACTGGTCTCCTGATAGCATGTCCAAAGTGCATGAGATGAAGTCTTGCCATCTTCCTTTCTAAGGAACATTCTGACTGTATTTCTTCTAACACAGATTTGTTTATTCTTCTGGCAGTGCTTTGCATTTTCATTGTTCTACGCCAACACCATCATCCAAATGCATCAGTTCTTTCTCCAGTCTTCATTCAACATAACATATATTACAGTTAGTAAGATGCTGTGCATAGATTGAAGAATAGAAAATGATACCAAGTTTTTGAAGGCTAAAATGGACGATGATAAAAAACAACAACATAATAGTATTGAAATGCCTTTATGCAAATTCAAAAGTGATGGCAAGGGTTTTTTTGTTTTGTTTTGGATGTACTGGAGATGAAAACATTTAAATATAAACTGAAAATGTGTAAGGGGGTATAGTTTTTCAAAATATTCTTGTACAGGAATGGGCAATACAAGTGGTACACTAAGGCATGTACTCAGTTTGAAAATAGAAATTGAAACTGCAAAGGGGAGAGGCAGATCAGGGAGGGGAGAAGAGAATTGGTGAGAAGAGTGTTGTGGACAGTGGAGCTTGGGTGGACAGTGGAGAATTCGGAAAATCACACTGACAGAACAAATCATGCAGCATTTGAAGTGTCAGCCAATATATTTGACAGGAAACACCCACGGATAGGAAAAGTAACAGAGGAGAAAGACAAAATTACACCTGTAATAATGCTTCTTAAGCCTGGTCAGTTGCCTTTGAGTCAACCCTGACTCAAGGCGACACTCAGATGGCTATTAAAATCACCTGGGTGGTTCAGCACTTTTAAAAAAAATTGCTCCCAGTCCCTGAGGTGATATTAATATACAGCCAAGGTTGCAAGTTACTGAGCCAAATGCAAAGTGTGGTCCTTGGACTAGTATTATCAGCATCATCTTGGGAGCTTGTTAGGGATGAAGGATCTTGGGTTCCATCCCAGACCTACTGAATCAAACTCTGAACCTTGACAAGATACTTAGGTGATTCGTATGCACATTAAGTTGGAGGAAGTCAGGGTTTCTAACAAGCTCCCAGATGATGCTGAGTAAAGCCACTTGGAGGTCCACAGAGCAGAACCTGATTCAGCATGGTCACATGGATCAATCTGTGGCTCAGGGACCACCACCAGCAGCAGCAGTAGCAGCAGCATCTGAGAGTTAGTTACATACACATGGGCTCAGAGCCACATTCACTAGACCAGTAAGCACAGTGTGAGGTGGCTTCAAAAAATTCACAGAATGTCATGAAAAGATGACAATTGCTCCACAACTTTTTCAAGCACCTGCTTGTGATGAGCAAGATATGCATGGGCTTAATTGTGTTAACTAGATAATTGGTGATGGACAAGTTCACATGGATTGATTGCACTGTCTCAGATTCGGTGGTAGACAGATGACATTGTGCACCGCATATTGGCCAAGAAGACACAACTGGACTCATGCAGACTTCACCCGTTGGGTCCTCCAACTCTGCTCAGGGCCTGCTGACCCAAAGTCTCCAGAAGTGTGGGTTTGTGTTTGAACAAGTCTCCCATACCCCAGGTGGCTTTGATGGTCCAGAAGATGTGAGAAGCAGTGCTCTAAAGAGAACCCAGTCCATTCTGACTGCTAGCAACTCTATAGGACACAGTAGAACTGCCCTATGGGGGTTCCAAGGCTGTAAATTCTTAAGGGAGCAGACAGTCTCATCATCCTTCCTGAGGCGAGGATGTGACAAGCACATGGGTTTGAACCACTGACCTTTCTGTCGGCTTAACCCACACAGTCCCCAGGGCTTTCTCACCAGATCTCCTACGAAGGGGCTTTAAAAAGTTCCTGGGAAAATGGAATAAAAAGATAATGTAATTTTTCCACAAACTTTTTGAACCTCCCCTATACCAAATCTGAATCTGTCAGGATCCCCAGGTGATTCATGTATGTCTGGGTCATCTTCTCCAGGTAGGAGGGTCTACAAGCATCACCTGGGAATCTTGATAAACTGTAGATTTGGAGAGAGAGAGCTATCAAGATTCCCAAATGATGCTTGTAGACCCTCCTATCTGGAGGGGAAATAAACATTCTCAGTACAGGGCAGAACTATAATGAGCCCCTGGGTCCACAGGAGCTGGTGTACCTCCTCTAGGCTCATTCACTCACTCCCACTTGATGGGGCAGCTCCCAGGGGCAACAGAGCCAGGCTGTGGGGGTGACCTGCCAGCCATTTTCACCATGTGATCTTCAGACCTGAGGGGCACTAAGGCATCTGTCTTAATCCTCTAGAGGTATCACAGAAATACCACAAGGGGGTGGTTTTCACAAACAGACTTAGTATCTCATGGTTTATCTAGAAGGCTCAAAGTCCCAATTCAGAGTGCAAGCTCCGGCGAAATGTCCTTGCCTTCTTTCACCATCTGTAGCTCCAGCATTCCTTGTTGATCTCCATGGGCCCTGACATCAATCTTCCCCTGGATCTAAGAGCTTCACAGTGCAGGGGCCCCATTGGAGAGGATGCGCTCCACTCCCGCCTCTTCCTTCTTGTTGGGAATGGGTCTCTGTTTCTCCATTCACTTCTGTCTCCTTTTCTCTTTTGTAAGATAAAAGCTGTTGCAGATCTTGGGAAATTTCCTTACATTGATCAGTCAGGGTTGTGATGGGATTAGGGGCATTAGTTACTGTTATATATTCACCCTTAGTGCTCTTGTTACTTTATCACATCATGGGGAATCGTCATGACCCGCCACACTCCATCACCTCACAGATTCATGGCCCAGCCACATTGACACATATTTTGGTGGGACACAGTTCAATCCATGACAGAGACCATGTGGAGTCTGTGACTTGGACCTGGATCGCCAGGCCTCCCAGGGGGGTCTCATGCTAACCCACTAGGGAAAACAAGACACCACCCCCCCTTTCATCCTCGATCACTCACATTTACTCCAACAGAATCCGCAGGGCCCGGATCCCCATTTGCTTCACCATATCCACCAAGTTGAATCTTCTGGCTTCTGATTGTCTTTTTCTAAGTACAGGGTGGATATGATTTATTAACTTTGTCTCTAGCCGCTTTTAACAAAGCCTTTTATTGTGGAGAAGAAATTGTCCTCTACCTGCAAAATAGGGCTTGGCACATTTCTTCTCAGAATTAACTAAAATCAACCTGTTTTCAATTGGTGATATTCTTTCATTAGTTTTAATTCCATTTTCAGCACATCTGATTTTTTTTTCTTCGATTCATTATGCTTTTGATGAAAATTAATTAGTTTCTTTTAGAATGGAGACAATATTATCATGGGCATTCAGACACTGTTATACAAAAAAGACCTTATTATACAGCTGGTCCCAGGATTCACAAAGTGAGTCTATTTCATAGGAAACTCTCTTTCTTATGATCAAGGCCTGAGTTAACTGATACTTTTGGGCTACTTGGAACTCAGGCCTCAGTTTTTCTCATCTGTAAAATGAGGGATTTGAAATAAATGTATATTACAACTTTAATGCATGAATCCAATGAAATAAAATATCAATCAAATAAATACTTGATGAATATATAGGAAGGTTAATGCACATATGAAGGCAAATCAGAGTGTTGCTACTATAGGATTCCAGTTCATACACACATGGATTTATTAAACTAATAATAAAAGTGAAAAATGTGTAAACATGCCTATATCTGTGGGTGGTTGCAGACAAGCTCTCTCAGTAATACACTGGCCTTAGTCTCTTTGTGTACCTTCAGAAAAAACGTGTTGTCATTGTGAAATGTCATCGAGCACAGTTCCAATGCATGGCGACCCTATATAGACTTCCCGAGAAGTATCTGATAGGTTTTGAACCACTGACCTAGTGTTTAGCAGTTGAGTGCTTATCCTACAGTGCCACACCAGGATTCCGCAGAAAAAAGCCCTATCAAACCAGTGACTTCCAAGGAGGCCGAGTCAATGAAATTCAAGACAGACACTTCTGCTCAGAAGGTTATGGTGTTTGGGGGGAGGATTCTAACAGGATAAGTGTGGTAGAAGGAAACAGGCGATCACAGAAGCCTCTTTTGAAGTTTTAAAAAAATGGAAAATAGTATCGGTGAGAAAAAAGCCAGGAAAGAGGCACCCGGAAAGAGATTTACCTCCTATCTTCACAGCACACCTGCTCATTCTTCAAGGGGAGCAAGACTTGTCCTATGAGAATGTCATTGGGAAATTTTACCCCATCTACCCTGAAACCCTGATCTTGCCCTTTCAGATTTCCTTTTGTTCCCCAAACTCAAGGAGCATTTTAAGGGAAGATACTTTAAGTTTGTTTGGCCAGGGTGTCAAACTTAGATCACAGTATCCTCTGGGGAAAGGTTGCAGGGATGAGGAATCTTTTTCCTGTCCAGGGCCATTTGGATATATATAACATCATTTGCGGGCCATACACAATTATCAACTTACAAATTAACCTTATATAAGATGATGACTGGAACTGCGGTTGCCTTGGCAGGGCCAGACCAAATAATTTCACAGACCTTGTACGTTCCCCACCCCTATGTCAGCGTGATGGAAACATGGCCTTCAGAAATGGTGTGTGTAGACCTAGATGGAGGACATGTTGGGAACCACTTCCCATATTTATATTTTTGTTGAATAAAGGTTTCTACATGGCTCTGTAGGATAGGCACTGGGTTGCAAACCATGAGATTGGCAGTTTGAGCCCACCAGTTGCTCAGAGGGAAAAAGATAAGAATTATAGCCTCGGAAATCCTATGATAGGGTTACTGTGAGTCAGAACAGACTTGAAGGCACTTAACAGCAAGAGAATTTTGTAATAATACTTTTTTACTTACCCCATCTTATAGGTGTCTCTGGGAGGTGCAAACAGTTGAGCACTTGCTCATCTACTAGCTGAGAGGTCAGTGGTTTGAAGCCACCCAGAGGCACCTCAGGAGAGAGATCTGGTGATCTGTTGCAGACCGTGTAAGACTAGTCAGAGGTTCGAGGCCCTCTAGGGCCGAGTGTAACAAATGAGGCCACTGGCAGTTAATGG
>NW_006408552.1:16401800-16402826 GCF_000296735.1 Chrysochloris asiatica | reverse complement strand
AACAACAACAACAACAACAACTTTTGTAAATAGCAATGTAATTTATATGTGAAAAATCAAGTCCCTGAGTGGCAGTGTAAATGGTTAGATGCCTGGTCACTAAACTAACAGGTTTGTGGTTTGAACCCACCCTGTGGTGCCTTAGGAGGAAGATTTGGCAATCTCCTTTGACAAATGCACAGCCTTGGGAACCCTTCGGAATGCAGCTCTGCTCTGCAGGTTTTGGGTTTGTAAATGCGACCTTATTTGGATTTCCATCGGTGATATTAAGAGTGATGGAAACATGGCCTTCAGAAGTGGTGTGTGTAGACCAAGATGGAGGACATCTTTGCTCTTCAACACTTTAAAAAGGTCTTGTGCAGCAGCAGATTTGCCTAATGCAATACGTTGTTTGATTTTTTTACTGCTGCTTCCGTGTTGATAGTTGATCCAAGAAGAATGAAGTCCTTGACAACTTCAATCTTTTCTCCATTCATAAGAATGTTGTTTATTGGCCCAGTGGTGAGAATTTTTGTTTTCTTTACACTGAGATGCAGTCCATACTGAAGGCTGTGTTCTTTGATCTTCATCAGTAAATGTTTCAAGTCCTCTTCACTTTCAGCAAGCAAGGTTGTATCATCTGCATAACGCAGGTTGTTAATGAGACTTCCTCCAATCCTGATGCCATGTTTTTCTTTATATAATGCAGCTTCTCGTATTATTTGCTCAGCATACAGGTTGAATAAGAATGGTGAAAGAATACAACCTTGTTGCACACCTTTCTTAATTTTAAACCATTCAGTGCTCCCATGTTCTGTTCGAACAACTGCCTCTTGGTCCAGGTACAGATCCCTCATGAGCACAATTAAGTGTTCTGGAATACTCATGCTTTGCATTGTTGTCCATAGCTTGTCATGATCCACACAATCAAAAGCCTTTGCATAGTCAGTAAAGCACAGGTAAACATCTTTCTGATATTCTCTGCTTTCAGCCAAGATCCATCAGACATCAGCAATGATATCCCTCGTTCCATGGCCTGATCTGAAT
>NW_006408552.1:16400005-16401215 GCF_000296735.1 Chrysochloris asiatica | reverse complement strand
TGTCTAAGTTGCCCGTCCCTATCTGCCCTGTGTACAGAGAGGATAACATTGATACTTGATGTGAAGACTCCTTCCTGCTCTGTTGGTATTTAGAGTTACTACCTCCATGAATATAGGTCAGGTTCATGAAATTATCCTTATTTCCTTTATCAAAAAGATTTTTTCTTATTTTTGTTAATCTTCCTTTAGTCAAGTTCTGATTATCAAGCCATTGAGCATAGGTCAAATGGGTACTGTCTGCAAGTTTGGGTGTTCTTGTGCATCTCCTCTCACTTCTTATCAGCTCAATGTTTCACTCTCAGCTCTAGTCCTCTGTGGCTATCCTTGTCATTGGGCTCAAGTGTCCTCAGGTCTCACCACACTTTGGATCAACCAGCCTTTCCTCTTCTCTCTCTCATCTCCAGGTTAATGGGAGTCAATGGGAGTCAATGGACTGTGGTTGAACTCAGCCCATTTCTTCATTGCTGCCTTTCCCACTCATCCACTTACCAGTAGACAAATGTGGTTGCCAGCAAGCTTACGTGCCTGTTTGTGTGTTCCCTTTGGGTTTCAGTCTTAGAGGGGAGTTTGTCCTGAAGGAACTTGATTGCTTGCCTTGATGGCTTTCTGGCAAACAGCTTGCTTATTTTTGTTGTAGCCAGTCATGCTGACATTTTTGTTTTGGGTTTTTCCTGCTGATCTTTCTTTGAAGATGTATCTTCTGTTGCTCTAGCTGTTCAAGGCTGGTCTGCTTGTCCTTGCTACTGGGAATGTCCCACCTCATAAGGTTCTGGATGGGACTCAGGATTCCACCTAAGGTCCTACACTCTGCAAAGGCTTTGCAAGAGACCTATTTCACTGGGCAAGTTGTAGAACCCCTTTGAGGAATTCCAATCAGTTATAGGCTGAAGACAGGCTTACAAATTTTCTGTTATCATGTTTCCCAGTGTCTGTTTTACAATAGTAGGGAAGGTAAACCAATATTCATAAGACAGTCAAGCATTCTAGTATTATTTCCCCTCTTCAAGCTATGCCTAGATCCCTGTATCACAGAGCCCTGTTGTTCCAAGGTTGAGCATGCATCACTATTTACCTCTGTCCCACTTAGGACCTGCAAACCTGTCTCAGTGTCCCTCTATCTATCTTGTTTTTCCAACTCCTCTCCCTTCTTGTATTGCCCTCCCCAACACCTGAACTAAATCCCTCATCCCAGCCTCACTGTTGTGATTAT
>NW_006408552.1:16390853-16398180 GCF_000296735.1 Chrysochloris asiatica | reverse complement strand
GTGGTTCAGAGTTCTGGGACCATCCCCTGAGCCTGCTTGGTCCAGTGTTCTGTGTTGTTGCTGACGGAGCTCCTCACTGCACTGCTACCTGATCCACCATCTTGTTTGCTCGCCAACAAATTTGTTTTTTTTTAAAGCCACCCCTGTGTGGTAGTTTTTGTTAAACCAGTGCTAGGGACATAAGATGAATACCAGCCACAAACCTAACTAGAAAGACCAGAGGTAAAGGGGCATTGGGAGTCCTAGTATGATTGATACTGTAGGATCAGCACTGGACTGGTAACTACAAGGCCATCATTCAAACCCACCATTGCTCCTCGGAAACCCTATACAGGGTTGCAGTGAGTCAGACTGGAGTACTGAAGTGGCACTGTAGGGTAAACACTGGACTGCTAACCACAAAGTTAGCAGTTCAAACCCACCAGTCATTCTTTGTAAACCCTCTATAGGGTTGCTGTGAATCAGAACCAACTCCACATCACTTAACAATGAAAGGGTGGTCACCAGGGAGGAAGGGAGTGGAATGCCCAGCAAGCAAGGCACGCAGGTGCTTCACTTTGCTTACTGCTCTGTAGTGAACAGCTTCACCTGGGCCCAATCACATTGTTGCCATAGTGAAGCCCAGGCCAGCATGGCCACTACAGGTGAGTAAGTGAAATTAGGACGATGCATACCGAGCTTACAAGGTACTCTGCTCCTGGCCTTGGCTCAGGTACCCACCAATCTAATTGCTAACACTTGAGGGACCAGTGTGTGCTTACCTGGCTTCTGAGACCATCAGACTCAGAACCAACACTCTTTTGTCTTCTTCAAAAGGTATGCAGCTGTCTGAAACGTCACCTCTGTTGCAACTGAGAACTGTGGCACCAAACTGAACTGAAACCAAGGACAAGCCCACTTCCCTAACTACACTTTGATCTAAGAATTCAGGGAGGGAAACAAAAACGTTTATAAAAATACTACTTTAAAACACAAAGGAGCTTTGGTAAGGTAATGGTCATGAATTGGGCTGCTAACCTCAAGGTCAGCTGTTCGAAACTACCAGCTATTCTGTGGGAGAAAGAGGAGGTTTTCTGCTCCTGTAAAGATTTACAGTCTCGGAAACCCCATATAGGGTTCTGTGAGTTGGAACCAACTCCATGGCACATAGCCACCACTGCTTTAAACACAAACAATGCATTCTGGTATGATTTCCATAAACATACTGTTGCCATTTGCTTAAAGCTGGGATAGGGAACATCCAGCCCATGGGCTGGATGAGGTGGTGGTGGTAGTGGTGGTGTGCCATGAAGTCAGTTCCAATTCATAGAGACCCTGCATAGGGTCTTTGGGCCTCATAAGGCCCGCAAAATCATTTGGTCTGGCCTTCCCAAGGCAACCACAGTTCCAGCCATCACAGTTTGTTGTTATTAAGTGCCATCGAGTTGGTTCTGACTCATAGTGACCCTGTATATGGTTTCCAAGGAGTGACTGGTGGGTTTGAACTCCGTCATATTGTTGTTAAGTGCCATTGAGTTGGTTCTGACCCATAGCAACCCTGTATAGGGTTCTGTGGAGTGGCTGGTGCTTGAACCATCAACCTTGTGATTCAAACCAACCTTGCAGTCCAGCTGCAGGTTAATTAATCCACAGAGCCATACCAGGACTCCATCACGTTAAGGCTGAGTTAGTTAAATGTTGGACCTAATATAACAGACTGATTTTTGTTTTGTTTTGTAAGTTTTTATTGTGAATGGAGTGATAGTTTATATGGGAGAACACCAGCTTTGCACCATCGTTTCATTGGGCAATGATTACAGTCTCATTCGTGTGTCATCCGTCAAAAGTACTTGCTTCCATTTCCTGTTTTGTTTTGTTGGGGGGTGGGGAGCATATGCACAGAAATACTCAGGAACATATAACAATTTAAACAACCAAAGAGCACATTCTGCAAGCCTGCCTCCTGGCTGCCAATACCCAGTCCCTCTCTTTCCATGAGTCCAGAGTCCTCAGCTGCTCCATCTCTCCAGGTCCTCATCTTTGTCTCCATCTCTGGTGTTCCTGCATCTCTAGGTAGGTTACTGCACTCTGCTTGTGCTCTTCTCCCTTGATGGTCCTAAGGTCCTCTGTTTCTGTAATGTAAGATTAACTATTCCCCCATTTTTGTTACAAAACTTCTACCTTTACAGTTGTGACAGTCACAATCAGTCATGATAACAGTTACTCACTAATGAATCCTAAGAATCTTATCCCCATCTCTTTTCACCAGACCCATCTAGACAAGATGAAAACTATTCAGTAGGGACTCTACCTCTTCTCCCACACTCTCTCTCTCTCTCTTTTTTTTTTTAAGGTTTTTATTGTGAATTATGTGGGTTTACATGGGAGAACATCAGTTTTACATTAATCCTATCATATTTTGTTTCATTGCAATGATTATAACCCCCTCCATGCATCACCAAATAACCAAATGGTTCACCCCACAGGCCCATCCTCCCCAGCCATCAACACATGGCTCCTCTTCCTCCCTGAGTCCAGTGTCCCCAGCCACTGCATCTGTCCACGTCATCATCTCTGTCTCCATCCCTGGCATTACTGCCTCTCTGGGTAGGGTCATATTCTCTGCTCTTCTCACTTGATGGTCCCAGGGATCTCCGCTCCTGGCCTGCAAAATCAATCACGCCCCTCCTTTTGTCAAAAACATCTACCTCTACGTTTCTGACTCTCACAGTCAGTCCTGATGACAATTATTCACTATTGTACCACAAGAGTTTTATCCCCATTTCCTTTCACCAGCCTGTTCCCAACAGATTGGAAATCATTCAGTGGAGGTTCTACCTACCCCTGCCCCATCTGGAACTAGGCTCCCTCTTGAAAGCTTGTAAGCCAGTCACTTCTTGTCTTGATAGCCCCCCCCCTCCCCCCATTTTGGGTAGCTAATGTCTAAGTTGCCCGTCCCTGTCAACCCTGTGTACAGATGGGGTAGGAGTGATCCTTTCTGTAAAGATTTGTTTCCTTTTTTTGAATAGTGGTTACAAATCGGGCTGGTAACTTCAAGGTCAGCAGTTCAAAACTACTAGCTGTTCTGCGGGAGAAAGATGAGGCTTTCTGTTCCCATAAAGATTTATAGCCTCGGAAACCCTGTGCAGGGTTGCTATGAGTCGGAACCGACTCCATGGCACTAAATAACAACAACAGCATATCCATAAGTATAGGTAGAGTTTATCAAATTGTAGTGAGTTACTCTCCGCCCCCCTCCTTCTTTGTTCTTGTAGTCAAGTTCTGATCATCCAGCCATTGAAGCCAGGTCAGGTGGGTACTATCTGCAAGTATGGGTGTTCCTGTGCCTCTCCTCTCACTTCACATCAGCTAGACGCTTCACTCTCTGCTCTAGTTCTCTAACAGACTAATTCTTAAGTTGATACTTTCTTATGTCCCAAGAATGATGATAGAAGTTTTGCCCTAAAATTTGATGATATAAACTCTGGCCTAAAGCTTTGGAGACAGAAGTCAAAATGTATTTACCCACCTTGCTGTAGAATTTGTCTGTTTAAACAAGTGCCTTAACGTTGATCAATTGTGCAATCCTGGATTTAAAATCCATTCTAAGCACAACCCCCTGAATTAATTAAATCACCAATTACCAAGAAAGGGGTTTATGTTATAAAATAGTTGAGCCTTGAAGAAGATGGGGTCATGGACTCTGACCTGCTGCACATCTGAAAGTCCCTATACAACTTACAGTTCACCCTTGAACAACAGATTTGAACTGCGCAGGCCCACGTACATGGGGATTTGTTTTTTTCCCTGTTGGTTATTGTGGTGAGCTCAAATGTATCTTAAAACATATTGTGATGCTAGTCATTTCTGCACGAGCAGTTCATCTCTCCAGTTGGGGGCAAGGGGATGGAAGGGTGAAGAGCTAATAGTTCCCAGAGAGATGAGATGCTCCTGTGGAGACAGTTAGAGTCTCTCTGGGTTTTAAGTGGATACTCAGAACACTTAAGCGCACCGTCTTAGCAGCAGGGGTAGGAAATTTCTGTGTAAGTGGACCCTCAGTTCTATCCCACGTTTGTTCAAGCATCAACTGTACTTTGCTAGCCAAAATATATCTGTAACTGAACATCTCTTACCACACGAAGTGTGGAGTGAAACGTCTAAAAATCTGGGCTTATCTGTGGACTGTGAGTGGCAAAGTAGAAAAGCTTCCTGTAGGTACAGCTTCAGAGATGGGGATCCTGAGAGCCAATTGGGACCAAGTGTTCTTGCTGAGTGAGTTCTGACTCATAGAGACCTTATGTACTTCAGAATGAAACACTGTCCAGTCCGGAGCCATCCTCACTATTGCTGTTATGTTTGAGCCCATTGCTGCTGCCCTTGTGTGTCAATCTGTGTCATTGGGGTCTTCCACTTGTTCATTGACCCTCTGATTTATGGATCATAGTGTTCTCCAGAGGCTGGTCCCTCCTGATGGCATGTCCACCATACATGAGATGAACTGAGGGCCCAGGAAGTGATTCATGGTCTTGCTCAGCAGAGCACAGAGATGAGAGGGGAAGCTACTTAAGGTTGGAGGATGAGGTAAGAGGAAACCCTCCTCCCAAGCTCCCTGTTTGATAGTCAAACTCATCAGAAGAGAGTAAGGAAGAGCAAGATGGGGAGTGATCAGAGGGATTGATTTACACATGCTGGTCATGCTTGTAAGATTTAAAAACAGATCACAAATGTGTCCTCTTGGTCTCATCGAGCTGAAGTACCAAAACCACATGTTGGTGGTGTTAGAGATCAGAAATTTATATTTGGACTTTCTGGAGGCTGGGAGCCTGAACTCAGGCTCGAGGAACACTCTGTGTTGGCTCCTGGGGAATAGCTCTTCCAGTGTCTGTAGACCTCCCCCCAAATTCCTTGATCCCTTGGCAATGTCCATGTGGTATGTTGGTTGCACAGTTCAAAGAATATTCAATATCACTAAACTATACATGTAGAAACAGCTGAATTGGTGAGATTTGCTATATATATTCTCATCTACAACAACAACAAACCAACAAAATTTAGGGGATAAAGTTAAAGAATAATAATACTCTTGGCAAAGTAAGTACTTATATTGATGTATCAGGCATTAAAGGTCTACTTCTCCACCTACCTATGTACTTGCAAGTGGGTTGGTAGAATTTGACCTTGAAAGTCATTACAGGGTCATATTCTACAGATCCTTACAGAACACACAAACATTCTACTTTTCAATAACTCACTGCCATCAACTCAGTCCCCATTCCTAGCACCCCTAGAGCTGCCCTATACGGTTTCTGAGACTGAATCTTTACAGAAGCAGAGACTGCCTCATCTTTCTCCCATGGAGAGGCTGGTAGATTTGAACTGTCGACCTTTTGGTCAGCAGCTAAGCATTTAAGCAGTGTGCCAATAAGTGCTTTGACTTTTTAAAAGTTTTTGCCTCTTTCATTATACAGAGTTAGCCCTGACTCTTACTCAATACTCTCATTCTTAGCTGTAAGGGGTGACTTAAAACCATTTTTTTAAGTAAATGGGGGATATTTATCCTCCAAGAAATAGACACGGGATACAGAGACAAGTGAGGGGATACGGAGTCACGCAAAACAATGCCTTTTTCCTGCACAAAGCGTATAGGTTTGTATATACTGCCATTTAGATAATTATAGTCAACTCTAAAAGTGGGCTTTCTTGAAAGCACAGTAGTTAAAATGTCAGGTTCTGGAGTCAGACAAAACTTGCTGGAATTCAGGCACCATTGCTTATTACCTGTGTGAATTTAGCAAATTACCTAAATCTCTTCTAAGCCGCTATTTCCTCTCCTATAAGATTAATAAAGGTATCCAAGACTATTCATTATAGTAAAACACTAGAAACTCTGAACGCTCTCTACAATTGAATGGGTAAATAAACTGTGATGTATTTGCACAATGACATCCTATACAGCCATGAGAAGGAACCATCTACAACAGCAAGTATTTTCAATTGCTGCATGCTAAAGTTGGACAATGAATAAGGAAGACTGTAGAAGAATCGATACATTTGAATTATGGTGTGGGTGAAGAATGTTGAATATACTGCAGACTGCCTGAAGAATGAACAAATCTGTTTTGGAAGAAGTACAGCCAGATTGCTCCTTGGAAGCAACAACGGCAAGACAAGACTTCGTCTCTCATACATCTTTGGACATGTTTGAGAAGAGGCCAGTCCCTGGAGAAGGACATTGTGCTTGGTAAAGTGGAAGGTCACTGAAAAAGAGGAAGACTCTCCATGAGATAGACGGACACAGTGGCGGAACAGTGGGCTTAATTAAACACAGTGATGATTGTGAGGAAGGCACAGGACCGGGCAGTGCTTCATTCTGCTGTACATGGGGACACTATGAGTTGGACCCAGTGGCACCTAACCACAACAACAACAACAAAAAGGCAACTAACAGTGACGAGAAATTGCTCAGAGAAAATGTGGAGTGAAAGCAGCCAGACATAAGAATACAAACTGTCTGATTCTGTCCATATCAAATTCAACCACCAATCCAGGCGTTCTAAGTCAAGATGGCGATCCCCTTGGGAAGTGGAGACTGATGAGCAGAGAGCAAAAGGGGGCTTCTGTGGAACTGGGGTGTTCTGCTTGAACTGGGTACTAGTTATACAGCAGAAGAAATTTACCACTTTAACCTATATAGTTTCTGCCTTGTTCTGTCTATAGATTATACTTCAAGAGAAACCCCCCCCACACACACCAAATTTAAATGTAAGATGATAGCCTAGGAAACCCTATGGGGCTGTTCTACTCTGTCCTATAGAATCACTGTGAGTTAAGATTGACTTAATGGCACACAACAATGACACAGGATTTATATATGTTGTTTAGTGCCTTCAAGTCTATTCCAATTCATAGCGACCCTGTTTAGAGTTTCTGAGTAGAAGTTGGTGGATTTGAACTGCCAACCTTGTAGTTCACAGTCCAGTACTGATCTTATAGCGCCACAATAGAAGCCCATCAAGTCAGTTCTGACTCTTAGCGACCCTGCATAGGGTTTCCGAGGAGTGATTGGTAAGCTCAAACCACTGACCTTGCAGTTGAAACCAACCTTGCAGTCTGGCACATTAACCCACAGTGCCACACCAGGTCTCCTATATATACTATATATATATATACACACACACACACTCACACACACACATCTATATATATATGCCCTCTTGTGGCACTGTAAGATCAGCACTGGACTGCTAACTCCTTGGAAATGCTATACTGGGTCACTATGAGTCAGAACTGACTGGATAGCACACAACTAACTCTCTCTCTCTCTCTCTCTCTCTCTCTCTCTCTCTCT
>NW_006408552.1:16377761-16390466 GCF_000296735.1 Chrysochloris asiatica | reverse complement strand
TGTGTGTATGTGTGTGTGTTTTACAAGCACAGCCACACTCCTTCAGCCTAGTCAGTTACAGAGAAATGATTCCCATGATTCCCATGAGTATTTACCATGGTGGCTTGCTGTGCAAGACCAAGAAGCATAAAGATAAAGTGCTCTCTCTGAATGACTGCAGAATTGGCCGGTCAGTTCAGTATGTGGATATGTGGGTGGCTCTTTGCAGAGTGCACAGCTTGCAGTTACAGCCTCTGGAGTAGTGTTCATTGAAGTCACATTTTACTTGAGATGACATACTTTTAGACCCTCCTCCCAATTACTTGCAGGAGAAGGGTAGGCTGTACATTTCTTGATAACGCCCGAATCGCTGTCTGAAGTAAATGAATGATTACACATGGCAGGGAGAGAGAGGGTCCCAGACATTTTATTCACTCTAAGTTTAGGTGGTTGATAAATTATCCTCTCTCCTCATTTCATAAACCGAGTGATAAAAGTACATACCAGCAACAGTACCCAATCACATACGTGTACAAACACACACAGGCACATACAAACACACACATGACAAGAAATTGCTCTGTCATACCCCACTGGCCATGCAGTTCATACCGTGCTTAAAGGAATCACAATGAAGGTTTCCTATAAATTATGTTTATTGTAGGAAAATAAGGAGAGTAGAAGGTATGAATTCTAAATGAGCTGAGGGAATTCTGTGCTCTGGTTTTAAAAAGAGAAGGACGTTTGTTTAAGGAATTTGATTATCTACTGATAGGTCATTTTTGAGAATAATATAGACCATTCATCTTCAATCTCAACCGTGTTTTAATATACACTGCTTTCCTCAAGTCCGATGCCATGTAACCTTCACCCACCTGGCTCTCTGGCTTCTTTAAGAAAAAAGAAATTATCCAGCATTATAATAATTTAAATATGTATCAACTCATTCTTGGTCACTCCCCTGCTAGCCCAGGCAAATGTTCCTGCTCCCTTTTTATCTTGAGCTCCAGATTGTGCTGGGTTTTCTTCTCCCTCTAGAAAGCTAGACCCGTACTTGACTTGGTGATCTATTTCCAAAAATTGTCCAGTGAAAATTTTATGGATCACAGCTGAACATTGTTTAAAACAACTGGAGGAGCCTGCCAGGGACCAAGTAGTCTTCGAGTTGGCCCTACATGTGTCAGAGTTGGACTGGGCCACGCAGGGTTGTCGGGAGCTGATGTTGGAGAAATGTATCATCAGGCCTTTCTTCTGAGGTGCTTATGGATGGACCGGAACGTCCATCCTGTTGTTGAGTAACTGAGTGCATTCATTGTTTGCACATCTCCTTCAACAATCATGTCTATAACTCTGCTTCCTTGTCTCCCAAGTTGGAATGTCACTGGAGTCTGTTTTCTCCTTCAGTTTGGTCTTGGAAGACGCTTTCTTCCTGTCCCGGCCCCACTGTGAGAAGAGATGTGTCCAAATCCAGGCATCTGCCCCCATCTCCTTGCCTGTCCTTTTTGCCACTCTGTGTTCTCTCGCTTCTTGGCCCTCTGATCTCTCTCACTCTCATTTTTCTTATATTCTTTCTTTTCTGTCCATCCATTCACTGTTACCTCCACTTATCTTTCAGTGTGTCATGCTGTGGTGGCTTATGTGTTTCTGTGATGCTGGAAGCTATGCCACTGACAATTTGAATACCAATAGGGTCACCCGTGGTGGACAGATTTCAGCAGAACTTCCAGACTTGGACTAGGAAGAAGGAGAGGTAGACTGCTTGTGAGTATTTAGCCACTGAAAACCTTCTGAATGTCAGCAGAATGATGTCACGTATAATACCAGAAGAAGACAAGATTATGAATAGCACCAAAACGTTGTCACCAAAACAAGGTGCCAGATGAGTCGCTCAGATTTGAAGGCACTCAAAATATGACCCAGGAAGAGCTATCTCCTCAAAGTAGAGTTGACCATAATGGCACAAATAAGAGTAAAGCTTTTGGGACCTTCATTTGCTGATGGGTCATAACTCAAAATGAGGAGAAATAACTGCAAACATCAATTAGTAATCAGAATGTGCATTGGACTTAACAATTGCATAGGATCAGTATGAGTCAGAACTGACTATGGCATCTAACAACAGAAAGAGCAACAATTCAATGTCACTGTTCTTCAGAATCTGTCCTAGCCCCACACACTTGCCTCTTCACATACATCACTTCTACCTGAGATGGCACAAATCTAATTTAAGGACTCTGATACACATATATTAGGCATATCTGCTACACAAGATGCCTCTAAAGTGTTTAAGAGCAAAGATGTCTGTTTGAGGACTAAGGTGTGTCTGACTCAAGCCATGGTATTTTCAGTAGACTCCATTTATATGTGAAAGTTGGACAATGAATAAGGAAGACCGTAGAAGAACTGATGCATGCGAGTTATGGTTTTGGAGACAAATATTAAAGATATCGTGGACTGCCAGAAGAGCAAACAATCTGTGTTGGACGAAGTGCAGCCCGAATGCTCCTTAGAAGTCAAGATGACCAGATTTCATCTCTCATACTCCAGGCATATTATTAGGAGGAATCAGTCCCTGGAGAAGGACATCATGCTTGGTAAAGTGGAGGGACAGAAAGAAAAGAGGGAGACCCCCAACAAGATGGATTTACACAGTGGCAACAGCAGTGGGCTCAAGCCAAGCAGTGATTATGAGACCGGCACAGGACTGGGCAGTGTTTGGTTCTATTTTACACCGGGTTGCTATGAGTCAAGGCCAATTCAACACCAATTCACAACAACATACACATTTCATATAATTGGATTGTCCCACAGCTCTTCAATCTCAATATCCACATACAAGAATCCATCACATCTTCTCCTCACTTAGGGATACAGGGTCCCAAAACCAGGTCATTATGCAAACATGAAGGATGACCACATCAGTTCACAAAACGGAAGATGACTACATCACTACCAGATTAAGTCATGACATAATTGCCAAACCACTGAGAATCGTGGCCTGCCCCAGCTCGCACGAAACTGCCACTCTGACTGCCAGCATTCCTCTCACCTCATACCTCGTCATTTATTACTGCCAGATGCATGTTGCTGATGGCCAGTAGAGTTTGTAGTGTTATCATAAATGCTAAATGTTGGACAACAGGGTAGTTGGTAAGTGAGGAACAGGTGTATGACTTGCCCTGACTGATTCCTTGTGCAACTGTTGGCAAACACTGTCAACTTAGTCATCATAACTCTGGAAATCATAGGGTCATCTCTTAGTCCTTGTGCTGAGTTCTCACCAAGTTCCCAAATTCTCTTGACTCCATGCACAACAGAAGAAAATACTGCCTGGTCCCACATTAGCATGCTCACAGCCATCATGGCAGCCCATCGTATTTTGAGTGCCTTTTAACCATGACATCAGACAGTGTCCTGTTGTGATCCATAGGGGTTTCCTTGGCTGATTTTCAGCGGCCCATTGCCAGGACTTTTTCCCTAGTCTTCATCTGGATACATCTTCTAATTTAAAAGTAGGAGTTGAAGGTGGTGCTGGTATATTGTTACCTTATCCACCCCCCCCCCCCCAGAATTTTCTCCTAATAAAATGTTCTCTCATGCCTGGGAAGGTTTTATTGATCACCTTGCACACTTCTCTGGAATGTGTGTTTTGTGTAACACCACAGTTTATGGAATACCACCCACACAGGTTTATGTACTCTGTACAGGAATTGAAAGCACATGGAAATTAGTTATTTATTTCCAGTAGCCATAAAATCTGTGTTAAAAAATTAACTTTGAGTTATTCTTAAGATGGCTTTCCCTATATGTTGTTGTCATTGTGTGTTGTCGAGTCAGTTCCCACTCATATTGAGCTTATATAGGGTTTCCAAGAAGTGGCTGGTGGGTTTGAACCACCAACCTTGCAATTAGCAATTCAGTGCTCATCCTATAGAGTGCTTCGCTAGGACTTCTTTCACATGTAGTTGACCAAAATACAACAAATATCAGTGTATAACACATTTTATAAATAATTATTCAACCTAGATTTTATTGGGACTGCCAATCTATCTGATTAAGATAGATACTGAGGAATTTATGTTTTGGTGCCTCAGTGAGAAGAATTTGAATTGCCCTGTTGTTTTGGTACTAGAATGATTGTATTGAAAGCAGAGAAAGCTGAAGCCCAGACTGCTATGAGGTTTAAGGTCGGTCATGAGAGAGCACAGGGACAGGGAGGACGAAAACGTCCTATAGAAGGGTGGTCCTGGGAGCACAGGGAGAGGGAGAATGGGGACTTCCTGTAGAAGAGCAGTCATGAGACAGAACAGGAGAGAGGGAGCACACAGACTTCCTGTAGAAGAGGAGTCATGAGACAAAACAGGAGAGAGGGAGCACGCAGACTTCCTGTAGAAGAGGAGTCATGAGACAGAACAGGAGAGAGGGAGCACACAGACTTCCTGTAGAAGAGGAGTCATGAGACAGAACAGGAGAGAGGGAGCACGCAGACTTCCTGTAGAAGGGTGGCCCTGGGAGTAGAGAGGAGAGGGCAGCCTGGAATTCTGGAGAGTTCTTAGGCAGATCATCATCTCCCTTTTTTCCTGCCTTCAAGTCTACAAAGTGGCTCAAATGTCACTTCTTCTCTGAAGTCTTCAGGGCATGTTCCCATGTCTCCCTTACTGCTTATCTCAAAGGTCAAGGGTCAAGTCCCTTCCCAGAAGCCGCCTTTGACCCTGTTTCCTAAGGCCAAGGTCAAGGTCTTGTACAGAGTTTGGAATGGAAACTGTCCAGTTTAAGCTGCCAAGTTAATGAAACATAGTACATATTTGTAGGGAACTTGGTTTACGAGTCTTACCACTTGAAAGACCAATTTTGAGGAGAATTTGTTTAAGTAGTTTGATCCTTTATTCATTGATTGAGAGGCTGATTTTTTACTTCAGACAACATTACAAGATAATGTTAAGAATTTGGAAGATCTTTGAACCTTATACTGTTGGGTGGATTTCTATTTTTAGTGGAACACAGAATTCATTTTGATGGATGAGTCTGAGAGAGCTGTAAATTTTGATAATAGATTGGAATGTTACTGATTGCTAACTATTACCTAGATTACAACAAACAAGTCTTTTGGGAAATGGGGGTCATTTGTTTCTTTTCTTTTCTTTTCTCGTTATTACACCTATCTGTGTCACGTTCAAAAATCATAAATAAATCTTACCAAAAAAAAAAAAAGAAAGAAAAAGCCTGTTGCAAAGCTCACATTGTTGTTGTGTACTGTCGAGTCAATTCTGACCCATAACAACCCTATATAGGGTTTCCAAGGAGCAGCTGGTGAATTTGAACCACTGATCTTGCAGTTCAAATGGCTTTGCAGTCTGGCACATTAACCCACAGTACCACACCAGGATTCCAAAGCTCACATAGGGACTGTATAATCAAAAAAAGGCAACAGATGTTTAATTATGAAGGCAGGTGCTTGGTACCACAGTGAAATAATAGGTTTCCTAGAAAGAGAAATTAGAAGTTTAGGTTATTAGTATGTGTTTTCACAAGTTGAAATGATCAATAATTCACAACTTCGGGAGGACCTGGAGATGGTGTGAATTTCCTAGAATGTTGTCTAAATTCAGATACGGAAGATGTATCCTTCTATGTCTATAAGTTATTTTCTTCCATGTGACTCTCCTATATCCCAGAGGGAAGGTAGACAGTAGGGAAAACATACCCGTTCTAGAGATGGACTACCTGCCTTTGAATACAACTAGGTACAAACTATATAACCATTCTGTCTCTCAGATTTCTCCTCTGTCCAATGGGGCAACAATACGGCCTAAACTAATGTATGTAATACATGTATAATGTACTCAGCATATAGGGAAGTGACACTAACCGTAGTTACCATTTCCTTGCATAAAAATAAGAAGCCTTGGTTGTGCAATTGATTAAGGGTTGTACTGCTAATTGCAACGTCGATGGTTCAAACTCACCTGTCCTTCTGAGGAAGAAAAATGAGGCTGTCTGTTCCTGTAAGCATTTACAGCCTCAGAGCTCCTAAGGAGCAATTCTACCCTGTCCTATAAGATGGCTTTGAGTCAGAATTGCCACCATGCTAGTAAAAGAATGCACACAAAATAGGACACATTTTTGGGTTTAGTTGCTACAGGTATTTCTATATCTGAGTTTTTGGCCAAACCCTGATGTTGTTGTTGTGTGCCAGTGAGTCAGTTCTAACTCATAATGACCCTGCGTAGGGTTTTTGAGAGCTGCTGATGGGTTTGAACTACCGACCGTGTGGTTACCAGTGCAGTGCCACAAACTCAAACCCTGATGGACCAAATATAAAAAACATTAAAATCCATGCATACACTAATAGCAGCTCAAAATGATACAATAGATTTTTGAGTTCTCACTTGTTAGAGTGGAAATGATCATTTTATTAAAATGCGTTTGGAGCTTGTTAAAAGCTGACAGAGATGCTATGATCACGAATAATAAGTTTTTAGAAGACAATGTCATTTTTGAAGACATGATATATTCTTTTTTTTAAAAAATGAATTCTTTGATGAGCTTAGCATATTAATGAAATAATTATCCTATTTTCATAATTCTTAAGAAACTGATATTTAATTTCTGTATTATGTGAATATTATAAGTAATATTGAAGGCCTTTAAAATCTCAGTCGAAGCTAATATATTTCACATTTCCATAAAGACAGAGAGGTACAATAGTTTCTTGGGTTTTTCCATTTATATTCTTTATGTATCCCCAGTGGTTCCCTTTAATGGAACTGTATTTTGAAAATATTAAGCCCAAGGGAATACTGTTTTAGATCAGTAACATCTTTGATGTGAAAGTGTGCCAGTTGTACAGGGGTCCCTACTGGTGTTGTTACAGGGGTCCCTACAGGTGTCCTTATAGGTGTCAATATAGGTGTCCCTACAGTGTTCCCTACAGGTATCTCTACAAGTGACACTACAGTTATCCTTATCGATGTCCCTACTGGTAACCCTACAGGTATCCCTACAGGGTCCACACAGGATTCCTACAAGTACCCCTACAGGTGGCCTATAAGTGTCCCTACAGGTTTCCATACAGGCGTCCCTATATGGTCCATAGAGGTGTCCCTACAGGGTTTACACAGGGTCCATACAGGTATCCCTACAGGTGTTCTTACAGGTGTCCCTACTGATGTCCCTACAAGGATCCCTACAGGTGTCCCTACAGGAGTCCCTAAAGGTATTCATGCAGGTGTTGTGAGAATGTGTCTTTTTAAAAAGAACTTCATTGACTAACTGAGCTTAACTCTTATTAGGAAGTTTTACCTGTTGCTGTTGAATTGATGAGTTTGACTTACAGTGACTCTTTATGATTGCTAAGTGTCACTGAGTTGGTTCTGACCCATAGCAACCCTGTATAGGGTTTCTGAGGAGTGGCTGGTGAGTTTCATCTGCAACCCTGTGGTTCAAACTGACCTTGTGGTCGGGTGCTTATTGTACAGCACCATATTAGGGCAGAGTATAACCATAGGGTTTTCAGGACTGTTTCAACCTTTCAATGAGCAGCTGAGCACTTAAGCACTGCACCACCAGGGCTGCTTTATTAGGCAGCTTCGACTATGTGATTTATGGGAATGCATCTGAGCAATTTTACATAGCCCACCAGTAGACGGTTCTCCATAGATCACTATTCTGAGCACAGAAGAAATGGCCTTTGGAAAAGGACTGGACACTGGTGTTAAGTGAGCAGCTAGCTTCAGACATACCCTGGTAGAAGAAAAATAAGACATTGTTCATAAGGAATAAAAAACTTACAAACTATGCCAGACATTCTTATACCTCTGATAGATTTTGACAAATAAGAGAAAAATATGTTGCTAATGGGGAAAAATGTGTCCGAGGAGTGTTTAATCTGTTAGTGCTGCTGGTGTACTGAGCGATTGCTTGTTGAGTTAATCTGGATGTACAAAAAGAAGAGAGGGTTGCTGAGACTGGAGGTCCACTTATACTTAGGAAGCTCTGAAGACAACCAGATAAGGGAATAGGCTCTGCTGTTGTCTTCAGCCCTCAAGCTATTGATGAGCTACAAGTCTGAGTGTATCTACTCTGCTTCTGGGGGTCCTGGTGTGGCACTGTGGGACAATGCACTGGACCTCAAGGTCAGTTTGAACCATAAGATCAGTGGTTCAAATTCACCAACTGCTCCTCAGAAACCCTATACAGGGTCACTGTGAGTAGGAACCAAGTCATAGGCACTTAAAAACAATAACAACAACACTGTTTCTACTTGGAATTATTTAAATCATTTAGAGATCTTGATTGGATAGTGCTGTTCTGCAAGGCTAGAAAGAGAAATCCATATGATCCAGCAATCCCAGTACTTGGTAAATACCCTAGAGCTCTGACTGGAATGGATTTCCATATACCTATACCCATGTTTATCACAGCAGTGTTCACAATAGCAAAAGAGATGGCGCCAACCTAATGCCCATCCATGGAAGAGTAGATAAACTCACTTTGATACATACGCCCAATAGGAGATTATGTAACATTGAAGAATAACGATGGAGCTGCGAAATACTTAGTACTTTGAGTGAACGTGGAGGACAGGATGTTGAATGAAATTAGTCCATATAGGACACGTATTGTATGAGACCAATATTATAAAAATGTCAGGAGATGGTTTTCACATTAAAAGAAATATTCTTGGCTGGGTTCCGTGGCCTCTGAGCTGTTTTTGAGTCCTGACCAGTGTCCTCCACAATGGTCGGGGTCGCCACCTGCAGCAGCTGCCACCTCTTAGCTTCAGCCTCAGCCATGGTGCGCCTTTCTTCCGAGTTGCCTCTGGGCAGACTCCTACCAACAATGTCTCAGTTAGTAACTGAATGCTTAACTGTGTGGGCCACCCATGGTCTCTTACATGTTGTTCTTGTTGTTAAGTGCTGTCAAGTTGGTTCTGACTCATATTGACTCTATGTATAACAGAAGATTTTTAAACCTAGATTAAGAAAAACTTCAGATACCTTTTATTTTTGTTAGATTGATTTTAACATTATCTATCCATCTACCTTCTATCCTCCCATCATCTATCCATCCATCTATCTGTCTATCCTGCCTTTCCACTCATCCACGTTAATGTGTGTGTACACTCTATTTAATGATTTACCGTCTATTCCCCTCCCACTTTTTTTTTTATTTTTTTTATTGCTCTTAGCTGCTGTTGAGTTGATTCCAATTCATAGTGACCCTATCTATGCACAATAGAACGAAACGCAGCCTGGTCCTGAACCATTCTCACAATTGTTATCTTTGAGTGTATTGTTACTGCCACAGTATAAATCTATCTCATCGGTGGTCTCCCTCTTTTTCACTGACCCTCCACTTTACCAAGCCGGAATTGCTCCTTCCTGATAACTTGTCCAAAGTATGAGAGACAAAGTCTGACCATCCCGACTTCTAAGGAACAATCTGATTGTACTTTTCCTAACACGGATTTGTCTGTTCTTCTGGCAGTCCATGGTTCTTTTAATATTTCCTACAACATCATAACTCAAATGCATCAATTCTTCTGTGGTTTTCCTTATTCACTGGCCAACATTCACATGCATATGGCTGTGATGGTGGTTGTTTGCCGTGGAGTCGGTTCTGACTCATAGCGACCCTGTGCAGTTTCCGAGGTTGTAAATCTTTACGGGAGCAGAACGCCTCATCTTTCTCCTGTGGAACAACTGGTAGTTTCAAACTGATGACCTTGTCGTTCGCAGCCCAATTTGTAACCACTAGCATATGTGGCTACTGAAAATACCATGGCTCGAGTCAGGCTCACCTTAGTTCTCAAACTGCTCTTGAACATTTTAAATAGATCTTGTGCAGCAGATTTGTCTAATCCAGTATACCGTTTGATTTCTTGACTGCTGTTTCCATGAATGTTGATTGTTGGATACAAGCAAAATGAAGTCTTCGACAACTTCAATCTTTTCTGTATTTATCATGATGTTATTTATTAGTCCAGTGGTGAGGATTTTTGTTTACAGTAAGGTGTAATCTATATGTGGTCTTTGATCTTCATCAGTAAGTATTTTAAGTCCTCTTCAGTTTCAGCAATCAAGGTTGTATTGTCCGCATATTGCAGGTCGTTAATCAATCTTCCTTTTTATGACCCAGGAGAAAGGTGAGAGATGTTGGAACCTCTAACCTTTTGGTTAGCAGCTGAGTACTTTAACTACAGCACCACTAGAGCTCATTTTTTGAAATTTACTTTAAAAAACGTGTTGTTATTTAAGGACAGAAAAGCATAAGTCTTAGTCTTTGCATATAAACCTTTTTCTGAACCTATCTTCCTAAGAGAATTAACTCCTGTGAAGACAGACAGTCTGCTTGTGGTCAAGCTAATTAGCCCAATCTTCCCACACAGTGGCATGGGGGAGGGAGTGTTTGTTGCAGGGATGATACCCACTGTACATATTGACTTTGTTAATTGGAAAGATGGTAAGCAATCTACGCCTCAGACTAATCTTGGAAATGGTTTGTGGTTCTGAGTGTAGGTCCCAGCTCTGTTTGTTCATTCATCTATTCCACAGTTTCGGAGGGCATTGTATTAATCATGAGCAGCAGCAATGTTGCCATAATGTGACTGTCTCGAGGAAGCTCACGATCTAGTTGGGTTATGTTTTAAATTTTGTATCTCTGTGTTTGCTTGCTTGCTTTTAATTAAGTAAGTTTTAAATAGTGAAAGCTCTGGTAGGAAACTTTTGGGCCTGAAGCACACTTCGTTTTCTTATTCCCAGGGCAATAATTTTTTTTCAGGACACATGATGATCTGATTATTGTATCAGAGTGGCCGTCTTTCCATAATGCCAGCAATAATACCTTTCAATCAGAATACAACTTAATACTTTGCTCAGGAATTTTTAAAGAGTCATACTATGGCTTGTGTTTCATTGAAAAGCATCAAAGTGACAGTTTATCTTTTTATGCCTGCAATATTTTCTTTTGAAAATGGAGAGGGACATTTAAAAGTTTTGTGGTTAAATCTCAGAGTCAGCACCTACTATACGTAGCTTCTCTTTTTCATCTCAAATAATAGATACAGTCAAAAAGATACAAAACACAAATGAAGATGGCAAGACATATGATACTTACATGGACAGGGATGGTAAGACTTCATCCAAGGTTTGTCTCTCCATGTGAGGAGAAAAGAAGAGGGATGAAAATTTAAGACATTTGGGTGTAGTGAGTCAAAATGGACTAATGGGACTCATGGAATTCAGTCTCCATCACCCTGAGAGCAGAAGAGGAAGATGGTGCCCAGCTATCACTACCAACTGTTCTGAAAAGGATCACATGAGAAGGATCTGGATAGAGTGGGAGAGAATGTGGAACAAATCTCAAAATTATATATAAAGATCATGCTTACTAGTCAGAAAGAGACTGGAGGAACCTGAGATTATGACCCTTAGTCACCCTTTAGTTCTAGAACTGAACTCATCCTTGTGGTTCAATATTCAGCCAAGCAGTAGATAGGTATAGAGGGGGTACAACACTAGTGAGATGTACACACCATGAAATGGTCCACCCATTTGAGATCAAAAGGGCAGCTCTTCCTAAGAACAAAACTCAGAAGGTTTAGGAAAGAAGAATCACAGAGAGAAAATGGGGTCAGTGATATTACACTGAGGAGATTGCAGTCATTGAGATGAAAGGAAATGTATGATTTTTTGATGCAAAACTGATGATCTGCTCTGTAAACCATTTAATTCATAATAAAAAATAATTTTAAATAAAAATCTTTGTCCCATGTACTTTGGACATGCTATAGGAGGTACCAACTCCTGAAGAAGGATTTCATGCTTGGTAAAGTAGAGGATCCATGAGAAAAAAAGGAAGAGCCCCAACAAGATGGACTGACTCAGGGACTGTAACACTGGGCTCAAATATACCTATTCTATTGTCTTTCTCTCGCAGAGCATCTTGTGGGTTGGAACTGACAACCTTGAGGTCAGCTGAGCCACCAGGGTTCCTTATCCTGGAATAGGGGATGACTAACTAATCTACCCCAGAAGAACTGATTCATTAGAGTTGTGGTGTTGGAGAGGAATAGTGAGGATATCGTGACCAGAAGAGCCAACAAACCTGTGTTGGAAGAAGTACAGCCAGAATGCTCCTTAGAAGCTACAATGTCGAGACTTCATCTCTCATCCTTCAGACATATTATCAGGAGGGACATGTCTCCAGAGAAGGACATCATGCTTGGTAAGGTGGAGGGTCAGCGTAAAAGAGGAAGACCCCCAAATGAGATGGATTGGCCCAGTGGTAGCAGCGATGGGCTCAATTATAGCAATGATTGTGAGGATGGGACAGGACCAGGCAGTTTCATTCTGTTGTGCAGAGGGTCGCTATGAGTTGGAACCAACTTGATGACACCTAACGGCAACAGCAAGTAATCAACGAAGGATCCCTGGTGACACAGTGGTCATGTGCTCAGCTGATAAATGAAAGGTTGGCAGTTCCAACTCACCAGCCTCTCTTTCATAAAGATGACAGGAATTCCTATGGGTCAGTTCTGCTCTGCCCTACAGTGACTTTATGAGTCAGAATCAACTCAACAACAATAGAAAAATAAACCTACTTCCTATTCAGATATGCAATGCTCTGCATAAAGATTGAGAAAGCCTATAGAATATATACATAATATATACATATATATCATGTACGTTATATGCATTGTGTATATAATGTGTGTATATATAT
>NW_006408552.1:16363563-16377661 GCF_000296735.1 Chrysochloris asiatica | reverse complement strand
ATATATATATACACACACACACACACACACATACACATTACAAAGGAGCTCTGGTAGCATAGTGGTTACGAATCGGGTTGCGAGCCACAAGGTCAGCAGTTTGAAACTACCAGCAGTTCCACGGGAGAAAGATGAGGCGGTCTGCTCCCATAAAGATTTACAGTCTCGGAAACCCTGTGTAGGGTCGCACGGCACATAATAACAACAACATACACTAGTTACTTAAGTCATTATATACACAAGAGGGCTTCAAAAATTTGGTGGGATTCTACAAAGTTTTTGAACCTCTCTTGTCTATGTCTTAAGTGAACAACCTTCACTCCCATTGTTTCCTTTAAGGTCTTTGTAAAATTGGCTGATCGGAACATCTGCTGTGCTTTGCTGCTAGTGTTTGCAGGATGGGAGATGGGAGAAGGAAGGCAATGCAGTCAGTTTGGAGACTGGGGAGCGCTTGTGAGCTTTCCTACTGAGGTGCTTCAGCTGACCACCTGCTGCCTGGGTGCCGCCAACGGGAAATGGAATGAGTAATTTGGATACAAATGGAAGAACACCAGCCTCATTTCCATCCCAGGGAGAATTTGAACCCCCAGAAGGGATGTCTGTTAACTTCATGATCACTGAAAACCCATATTTGGGACTAAGACTCTTTTTATAAGATGCTTTCATGAGCCTGGAGTAATTCGTGGAGATTGATTTGTAAACCATTCTGAATCAATTAAGGCTTTAATCAGCAGCGGAGCAAACTTCACATGGCTTGTGGACTAATTTTACCATCTCCCATCAATGTGAGCCTAAGCTGAAAAAAGAAAACTATTAAGAGGATGCAATTATCTGTCCTGATTACTGAATTAGAGGAGTTTGTGTTTATCTGTCCCCATGTAAAGGTGGGTGTCTTCTCTGGAAAACAAGCCCAGCAGCTGCAGCGTTTCATGAGCATCTACTGGGATGAAGGAGTCTTGGCGTCTGGAAAACTGGAGACATTCAGTGTTCAGTGAGCCCGCATCAAACCACGGCTCTTGGATGTTATTTGGTATAAACATTTCTGAGAGTGGGCTTTGAAAGAGCTCTTTGCCCACAGTGGTAGTCTGTTGCTTGTACTAACATCTCATTTAAATAAGGACACCCACAGATGCATCTACTTGCGCAATGATGGGGAAATTGGTTTCCTTTATTTAGACCCTGCTCTTAGCTCTGAGGCACTTGGGAAACTTTTGGCAATCTTAGGTTCCAAACCGATTCCGTCAGAATGTCTGGGAGAGGGAGGCAGGCGCCGGAACTCCTTATAGTTCCCCAGATACAGACAGACCTTGAAGATACTGAGGTTTGGTTCCAGCCCACCACAAGAAAGCTAAGATTGCTATCAAGCAAGTCATAATGGCTTTGTTGGTGTCCCAGTTCATAGAAAAGTGATGTTTACACTACACTGTTGTCTATGAAATGTGCAAAAGTATACGATGAAATGTGTGAAATATTGGGAGAATGACTAAAATATTGAAAGATGTCTTCCATAGATTTGCTCCATGTGGGGTTGACACAACCTTCAATTAAAGACCTACCTTGCATTCTGTTGAGCAGCCAAGGTTGAGAATGCCTGATTTAGATAGCATGTCTCAACTGGGACACCTTCATCTGTGGTAGTATGTTGTTGTTGCTGTTGTTAAATGGTGTTGAGCCAGTTCCTACTTATATTGACGTTATCTATATAGGGTTTCCGGGAAGCAGCTGGTGAGCTTGAACTGCTGACATTGCAGTTCAAACTGACCTTGCAGTCCAGCACATTAACCACAGCGACATACCAGGACTTGGTCTCATACATTGGACATGATATAAGGAGGAACCAGTCCCTGGAGAAGGACATAATGTTTGGTAAAGTGGAGACTCCGCGAAAAAGAGGATGACCTCCAATGAAATGGATTGGCAAAATGGCAGCAGCAATGGGCTCCAGCATACCAGCAATTGTGAGAATGCCTCAGGATGGGGCAGTGTTTTATTCAGTTTTGTGTAGGGTCGCTGTGAGTTGGTACCAACTCAATTGGCACCTAACAACAACAATTTATTGGTCCAGTTGTGAGGATTCATGTTTTCTCTACATTGAGGTGCAACCCATACTGAAGACTGTGGTCTCTGATCTTCACCAGTATTTTAAGTCTTCTTCACTTTCAGTAAGCAAGGTTGTATCATCTGCATATTGCAGGTTGTTAATGAGTTTCCCACCAATTTTGATGCCATGTCCTCCTTCATATAATAACCCAGCTTCTTGGATTATTTGTTCAGTATACAGATTGAATAAATATGGTGAAAGAATATAACCCTGGTACACACCTTTCCTGATTTTAAACCATTCAGTACCCCCTTATTCTGTTTGAATGACTGCCTCTTGGTTTATGTACAGGTTTCTCATGAGCAAAATCAAGTGTTCTGGACTACCTGTTCTTTGCAATATTATTCATAGCTTGTCATGATCCATACACTGGAAAGCCTTTGTATAGTCAATAAAGCACAGTAAACATCTTTCTGGAATTCTCGGCTTTCAGTCAAGATCCATCTGACGTCAGCAATAATATCCCTTGTTCCACGTCCTCATCTGAATTGGGCTTAGACTCCTGGTAGTTCTCTGTCAATGTACTCTTGCAGCCATTTTTAAATGATCTTTAGCAAAATTTTACTTGCATGTGATACTAATTATGTTTTCTGAATATTTCCATTTTCTGTTGGGTCACCTTTCTTGAAATGCGCACAAATATGGATCTCTTCCAATCAATTGGCCAGGAAGCTAACTGTCTTCCAATTTTCTTAGCATAGATAAGTGAATATCTCCACTGCTGTTATCAGTTTGTTGAAATATTTCAACTTGTATTCCATCAATTCCCAGAGCCTTGTTCTTTGCCAATGCCTTCAGTGTACCTTGGACTTCTTCCTTCAGTATTATTGGATCTTGATCATATGCATTAACTATTTCTTTTTGGTACAGTGACTGTATTCCTTTCATCTTCTTTGTATACTTTCTGCATCATTCAATATTTTATACACAGAATCCTTCAATATCTTAAGTCAAGGATTGAATTTTTTCTTCATTTCTTTCAGCTTGAGAAATGCTAAGGGTGTTCTTCCTTTTTGGTTTTCTAACTCCAGGTATTTGTACATTTTATTAGAATAGTTTACTTTGTCTTCTAGCTGCCCTTTGAAATTTTCTGTTCAGTTCTTTTACTGCCTCATTTCTTTCATTTGCTTTAGCATCTCTATGCTGGAGAGCAAGTTACAGAGTCTCTGACATCCAGTTTGGTCTTTTCCTTCTAGCTTGTCTTCTTAATGACATTTTGCTTTCTTCCTGTATGTCATCCCACAGATTTGTTTACTGTTCATTAATAAACAATCAATGATAACACTGCTATTGGGTAATGTCAGGCTACTTGGTTGTTTTTCCTTCCCATATCTAAGGATGACCAATGATTCCTCAGTTTGAAACATTTCATCTGAACGTTTGATACCACACAGCTGCAATTCTCCATTGTGGTAGCTAAATACTTTGGGATTAACATTCTACTAACCATCCAAATGAAAGCTCCTCTCCAGTTATGAAGTTGGGTTTTTTTTATGAGAAGTTTTATGCAATCTGTGAATTATGCTCATCTCTAGAAAGATATAATGGATCAGCAGTGATCTGCCAGAAAGTGATACTTATTTCTTCCATAAAGGGGGAGGGGGAGGCACACTAATTCAGTTAAAAAAACTACAAAAAGTTAAGAAATGATAGCTAAGAAATAAAACAAACTGTTATTTCTGAAGAAAGTTCTGATAACGCTATTTCAAAACTGAAAAATAACCTAGAGATTGAACATTACATTTTAGGTTTTACCATTTTTTTTAATAGCAATACAATTTTATATATCTTTGCAAACTCTTCTTTCTTAATGTGCTTGGGGAAAATAAGCTTTCCATTAAGGGTCCTTTTTCCCCCCTTCTCCTGTGTTAACCAACTTGTTTGCTTCAATGACTTTGAACCCCCTCTGAGATGTGAAATCTACTCTCAAGTCAAATCTGACTTCATATGAATCTGACATGACAATGTCATCAATGTACTATTTCTATCTTTGATAGAGAGTTGCTTTTCATCTGTTCTATGTCATGTGATACTGTAATATAAGCACTGGACTGATAATTGCAAGGATGGTGGTTCAAACCCGCCAGTTGCTGCTTGGAAATTCTATAAAGGATCGCTATTAGTCAGGACCAACTCAAAAGCACTTAACAGCAGCCATCTCTTGGGAAACAATGTTGATGTTCCCAGGAGTGTCAGGAATTCAAACATCATGACCCCTGCACCCACCACATCTACCCTCTCCAGTCCAGCTGATTCCCACTCACAGCAACTCTGTAGAACAGAGTGGAACTGCCCCATGGGCTTTCCTAGGTGGTCATCATACAAAAGCAGACTGCCACATCGTTCTCTCCAGAACTGATGTTGGGTTTGAATTGCCAGCCTTTTCTGAGCAGCTGAGCACTTGACCACGTTGCTACCAGGGCTCACTTAGGAGAATGGAGCAAGGAGGAAGGAGAGGACTTCATCAATTACAGAGATGAAACCCAAAGAATGGTCTACTCTTAACACACAGGGTTGCGATGAGTCAAATTGGCTTGACGGTAATGAGAATGGCTTCTGGTTGGTCTTCTTGTTGTTTGGTGCCCTCAAGTCAATTCGTACTCTTAGTGACCCTACATACAACAGAACAATACACTGTCTGGTCCTGTGCCATCCTCACAATCATTGCTGTATTTGAGCCCATTGTTGGTGCCATTGTGTCAATTCATCTTATTGAGGGTCTTCCTCTTTTTCACTGACCCTCTACTTTACCGAGCATGATGTCCTTCTCCAGGGACTAGTCCAAAGTATGTGAGGTGAAACCTTATACCTTCCTGGCTTCCAAGGAGCAAGTTGCTTGTGCTTCTTCCACGACAGATTTGTTCATACTTCTGGTAGTCCAGTCAGTATTTTTCACCAACACTGTAACTCAAATGCCTCAATTGTGTGGTTTTCCTTAGTCATTGTCCAACTTTCACGTGCATATAAAGTGATTGAAAGTACCATGGCTTGGGCCAGGCACACTGTAGTCCTCAAAGAAACATCTTTACTTTTTAACACTTTAATGAGATTTTTAAGGAGCCCTGGTGGTGCAGTGGGTTGCATGTTGGGCTTCTAACCTCAGGGTTAGCACTTCAAAGCCACTAGCCTCTCCACTGTAGAAAGATGAGGCTTCCTGCTCCTGTAAAGATTTACAGCCTTGGAAACCCTACACAAGGCCTCTGTGAGTCAGATCCACGTTGACGGCATGCAGCAGCAGCAAAGAGATCTTCTGTAGCAGATTTGCCCAATGCAATGTGTCGTTTCTTCCATGAATTTTTTGAAGGCCCCTGGGTATTAGAGGCAGGGCAGAAGCAGGCAGACAGTGAGCATCAATTTCCCAGGGTCCTGGAGACATCTCTGGAGGTGACAGGAGGTAGAGGAAATTTTCTGATAAGCCCCTTGGAGTGAATGGCAAGGCAGCCAAGAGACCAGCAGGGGCAGCCGTTTATGTTCGCCGCATTCTCCCAAAAGGAACCCGTGTGACACGGTGGAGTGCTTGTCTGTTAACCAGAAGGTTGGTGCTTGGAACCCACCAGTGGCTCCACAGGAGAAGGGCTCAGCCATCTGCTCCTGCAAAGACTTACAGCTTTGGAAACCCAGTGAGACCATTCTACTCAGTCTACATGGTTGCTTTGAGTCACAATTGACTTACTGGCACCCAACAGGCACAGTACTCTCCCTGAGAAGGTTAGATCAACACACCAAGGAGAGTAGTCTAGTTGGGAGGAGAGGTGAATGGCTCAGGAGGGCTGCAGACAGGCAGATGGTTCCACCTGCTGTTTTCTGCTCACTCTCCAAGTAACTTGAGAAAAGATGTCCCAACTTGTGCCATAGAGTAGAACTGCCCCACATGTTCTCTTGACTGCAATCTTTATGGTTGCAGGTTGCTGGGACTTTATCCCCTGGAGGCACTGTATGTGTTTGAACTGCTGTCCTTTCAGTTTGCAGCCAAACACATGCCTGTTCACCTCATCTCCCAAATAAACCACTAATTTTGCAGCACATGCCTGGAAAATCCAGTAAGATTAAACCATTTACTTTGCAAACTGTGGCTGACACGTCCAGTAAGATTAAATAAGAAACCATTTCATCCAAATAAAATCAAATTTAAAAATGAAAGTCACTGGTTATCCAGGGTTTCCCCTAACTAATAATTTGGATAACTACAAATAAAGAATTAGGATACATTATTGGACAAAGGGATCTTTTTTGTAAGTTCATTGTTTTTTTTTTTAAAAAAACTTTATATATGACCAAGTTACCCAAAAAAGCAAAAAACCTCTAGGGATATGTTAAAAACACACAGCCTTTTACAAACCTATGTTGTTGTTGTTGTTGTTGTTAAGTGCCATCAATTTGATTCCAATCCATAGCGACTCTGTATAGGGTTTCCAAGGAGCAGCTGGTGAGCTTGAACCTCTGATATTTCAGTTCAAATGGCTTTACAATCTAACGCATTAACCCACAGCACCACACCAGGACTCCTATAAGTTCCAAAATATATTGTCACATATAATCCCACCTCTCTAAAGAGAGGTGACCTGATAGAATGTGGACACCATCAAACAACACCATTAATAACTCATGCAAGTAAAATTTTGCTGAATTTAATTCAGACATGGCTATAGCAGTACATAACTACCTGCTAGAGGCTCGAGCTGGATTCAGAAGAGGATGTGGAACAAGGGGTATCATTGCTGATGTCAGATAGCTCTTGGCTGAAAGCGGAAAATATCAGAAAGATGTTTACTTGTGCTTTATAAATTATACAAAGGTTTTCAACTATGTGGATCATGACAAGTTATGGATAATATTGCAAAGAATGGGTATTCTGGAGCATTTAATTGTGCTCATGAAGAACCTATACATTAACCAAGAAGCAGTTGTTTGAACAGAACAGGGGAATCTGGCTTACAATTAGGAAAGGTGTAAATCAGGTTTGTATCCTTTCTCCATACTTATTCACCTGTATGCTGAGCAAATAATCTGAGAAGCTGGATTATATGAAGAAGAAAGTGACATCAGGATTGGAAGAAGACTCATTAACAACCTGCAATATGCAGATGATACAACCTTGCTTGCTGAAAGCAACGAGGACTTTAAATACTGATGAAGATCAAAGACCACAGCCTTCAGTATGGATTGCACCTCAATGTAAAGAAAACATGAATCCTCATAAGTGGACCAATAAATACATCATGATATATGGAGAAAAGATTGAAGTTGTAAAAGATTTCATTTTGCTCAGATCAATCATCAACACTCATGGAGGCAGCAATCAAGAAATCAAATGACTTACTTCATTAGGAAAATCTGCTTCACAAGACCTCTTTGAAGTGTTCAAGAGCAAAGATATCAGTTTGAGGACTAAGGTGTGCCTGATCCAAGACATGATATTTTCAATAGCCTCATATACTTGTGAAAATTGGACAGCGAATAAGGAAGACCATAGAAGAACTGAAGCATTTGAGTTATGGTGTTGGAGAAGAATATTGAAAGTTTCATGGACTGCCAGAAGAATAAACCGATCTGTGTTGGAAGACGTACAGCCAGAATGCTCCTTAGACACCAGATTGGTGAGACTTTGTCTCTCATACTTCAGACATATTATCAGGAGGGACCATCATGCTTGGTAAAGTAGAGTGTCATTGAAAAAGAGGAAGACCCCCAATGAGATGGATTAGCACAGTGGCAACAGCAGTGGGCTCAAGTATAACAATGACTGAGAGAATGATGTGGGAGTGGGCAGTGTGTCCTTCTGCTGTGCATAGAGTCGTTATGAGTCAGAACTGACTCAGAGGCACTTAATAAAAACTAGAACAAATAGATCTGTCCCCACTTTTTAGTTCTTGGGGGGAAAAGTGCCATGCAGTTGATTCCAAGAACTTGTCTCCACTTAGTCAGGAGGGGTATGTCTCATGAAAACTCTGATTATGAAATCCCACCAAGCAGACCCTTGATAAAATGAGATTCAAGCTGTCTGTATAGAAGAACGACACTCTGTTAAAGAAGAGCAGACGATGATGCCACCATATTCAGGTTGACATTATAAACCGAGTGACATCTAGTTAATGCATTTCCTATTAAAAACAACATAATTCACATTGCTCCTGGTATAGCTCTGTAGGATAAGTACTGGGCTGCTAACTACAAGGTTGGCAGTTCAAATCCATCAGCAGTTTATCAGAAACCTTAGACAGGGTCTCTGTGAATCGGGACTGACTCGAAGGCACTTAACAATAATAACATTAGATAAAATATAGAGGCGTCTTCACAACTAGATACTATAATACCTTCTTCCCCCCTTACCCTTTTCTTTCATCTGTCACATTCTTCCCCCAGAATTTGCAGATATTTTAATACGACAATTCCACCCTTAAAAAGATAGTCTTGTTTGCTTTCCATTCTCATTTCATTCTCAATGCTTTCCATTCTTTAGCATGAGGGACAATCTAGACTCCTGTTTGTCCAATTTCTTCATAACTAAGGGCACTTCTAAGGGCATGTCTGTTAGAGGTGGTCTAGTACTACCATTGTCTTCAACACAGAAAATGAACTGTTAGCCTCCTTTTGACTAGAACACACAGATTTGTGTTCATGACCCACTGTTTTTTAAAATAAGGGGTTTCTTCAGGCATCCTTGTTGGCTCTAGGGTGAGAAACATCTCATCTCCCTGTGTGCTCAGAGCTAGGCTCCCAAAGACCATGCTGTTATGGGCCCTCACACTGGCTCCAACTCATCACAACCCCATGCACAACAGAATGAAACACTACCTGGTCCTACATACCATCCTCACTATCACTGAAGCTTGAGCCCATTGTTGCAGGCACTGGGCCAATCCATCTCCTTGGGGATCTTCCTCTTTTTCACTGACCCTCCACTTTGCAAGCATGATGTCCTTCTCCAGGGACTAGCCCTGCCTGATAATATGTCTGAAGTATGTGAGATGAGATATCACCATCTCACTTCTAAGGAATGTTCTAGCTGTACTGCTTCCCACACAGATTTGCTCAGTCTTCTGACCATCCATGATATTCTGACTGTTCCCAACTCCATAACCCAGATGCATTGATTATTTCCTTACAAACAAGGAATTTGTATTTCAAAATCTAAATCCTACCTGATGTCGGAACAGGATTTCCCCGGCTGCCACCAGGACAGGACATAGGGATACCATGTAGCCCAGCAAATGGGGGGAGGGCAAAAGTGCATTTAAATTAAAAACCAACGTAGCCCATTGCCTGCAACCTTTAACAAATAGCATATTGGTCCCTTTGTTCCCATAGGGTACAAAAGGAAAATGCTGCTTAAATCATTTTACTTGAAAGAAATGCCACCCAATATTTATTGTTCCCTGAGTCTTACAACTAAAACTTGCAGATTTATTTTGGATCATCCATCTAAGTGTCCTGTAAGTGGTTTTTTGTGCTGTACTTGTGCCATTAAAAGTAAAAGTGATCCAAACAATAAAGGCATTTAAAAATGCATTATTCTTTAATACAAAGCTCCGGTCAGCACTCAGAAAAGTTTATGTAGAGCTATATAATACTTTGCTTTTAAGACTCTATAAAATATAATCTGGGGGCCAGAGTTTCCATGGGGTCTCTTTTTTTAGATATATTAAACTTCACTTTCATTCTATAAATTTATTCTGATATATTAAATAATTGCCACTTTTCATTACTACGATTGTGCTTTGCCCCTTTTAAACGGAGGCACCTGACCTCACGTGCCAATTTGCAGGGCCAGATGATGATCGCCAGGAATAAGGAAAGTGCTCAGAAAGTATGTAACGGTTACATTGAACAATTAGGATTTATAAGGTCTAATAATTTTTAAAATCCAGCTTATATCCTTTTCAGACACTCTGTGTAGCCTATTCCTTTCTCCACTCCTTGAAGGAAATCTTCAGAGGTGAAATGTGCTGTTTCCCTTTTTAAGCATATGAGATTTAAATTTTAAATTATTTAAATTTGCAGAAAAGTTGCAAAGTTAGTAAAGAGAGCTCCTTCGTCTGACTTCCGATAATGTGAACATTTTCCATAGCCATAATGCGTTTGTCAAAACCTAGAAATCAACGTGAAAGTAGCAAATCAACTACAGAGTCTATTCATATCTTAATCCATTTTCCACTACCGTCCTTTTTCTGTTACATTGGGTCAAAAATTGAGTTGTTTCTGCCAAAAACTATGTGCCAATTTGGCTGGACCATGATCCTCGGGAGTTTGGTCATTATGTAATGATATGTAATAATCCCCATGATGTGATCTGATGTGATCAGTTGTAAAAGGATTAGGGTGGGATGCAACCCCCTTACTCAGATCACAGCCCAGATCCTGATGTTAGTGAAGCTTCCCTAGGGTGTGGTCTGCATCTTACCAGAAATAGAAGAAAAAAGTAGGCAGAGAGAGAGGGGCATTCTACCATAAAGAAGGAAGAGGTGGGAGCACAGTGCATCCTTTAGACCCAGGGTTCCTGTTCTGGGAGCCTCCTAGTTCCAGGAGACTGTTGACAAGACACAAGAGATCCCCAAGCAACGTGTGGCTCAAGGATGTTGAAAGGAGACAAGGACCTTCCCCCAGAACAGACACAGGAGAATTGGCATCCTGAATTCACACTTCTGAATTGAGACTTCTAGCCTCCTAAACCACGAGATAATACATTTCTGTGTATTCAGAGCATCCTATTTGTATTTCTCTTGCAGCAATACTAGAGATTGAAACAGTATCCAATCCAGGATACTATATTTCATTTAGTTGTTTTATCTCCCTGTTGTTTGTGCCATCAAGTCAATTCCAACTCCTTCCAACTCCACTCCCTCCTGACCTAATGTGACAGAGTAGAACCACTGCCCCAAACTGTTTCCAGAGCAGATCAGGTCTTTCCTGCTGCCATTCAAATTTCCAACCTTTCATCTCTCAGACAAGCCCTTGACTACTGCACCTACAGGCTTCTCAATCTATGATAGTTTCAGTTTCTTCCTTGTCTGTCACAACATTGACACTTTGGAAGAACACTAGTCAAGCATTCTGTAGAGGTTGTTTTGATTGGTACTTTATTGAATCTGTAGATCAAACTGGAGATCATTTGACATCTTAACAACATTGATCTTCCAATCTATGAACACAACGTGTCTCTCTGTTTATTTAAATTGTCTTTGACTGCTTTCATCAGCATTTTGTAGCTTTTAGCATCTAGATCCTGCACATGTTTTGTCAGATTTATACCTAAGTATTTTTTTCCCTACAGCCTTCCTTATTCACTGTCCAATTTTCATATGCATGTGAAATGATTGGAAATACCATGGCTTAGGTCAGGAAGACCATAGAAGAATTGATTAATTTGATGAGTTGTAGTGTTGGAGAAGAATATTTAAAATACTATGGACTTCCCAAAGAACAAATTTGTCTTGAAAGACATATAGCCAGAAGGCTCCTTAGATGTGAGGATGGTGAGCCTTTAGCTCTTGTACTTTGGACATGTTGTCAGGAGGGACCAGTTTCTGGAGAAGGACATCATGGTTGGTAAGGTGTGGAGGGTGGGTCAGCGAAAAAGAGGAAGACCCTCAAAGAGCTGGACTGACACAGTGGCAACAGCAACAAGCTCAAATGTAGCAATGATTGCAGGGCTTGTACATGACCCGGCAGTGTTTAGTTATGTTGTGCATAGGGTTGCTATGATATGAAACTGACTTCATGGCACCAAACATTTCTTTATGTTTTCTCCTCTTTTTGCTGCTGCTATTTTAGTTGACACTGTTTGGTTGGTTGGTTGGTTGGTTTGGCTTTTCTCCTTTTCTTTCTTATGTTTATCATTCAAATTCCAATCATTGACCTTCATATATTGACCTTGTAGTCTTTGGTCTTGCTAAACTCATTAGATCTATTTTGGTTGTTAGGTGCCATGTCAAGTTGGTTCCCACTAATAGCTACCCTGTATAGGGTTTCCAAGGAGTGACTGGTGGTTTTGAACCACAGACCTTGCAATTAGCAGTCAAGTGCTTATCCTACAGTGCTTTGTTGTTGTTGTTGTTAAGTGTCGTCACGTCAGTTCCGACCCATAGTAACCCTGTATAGGGTTTCTGAGGAGTAGCTGGTGAGCTTGAGCTGCTGACCTTGCAGTTCAAATGGCTTTGCAGTCTGGTGCATTAACCCACAGCACTACTGGTGGTGGCTGTGTGCCGTGGAGTTGGTTCCGACTCATAGCGACCCTGTACAGGGTTTCCAAGGCTGTAAATCTTTATGGGAGCAGAATGCCTCATTTTTTCCCCATGAAACAGCTGGTAGTTTCGAACTGCTGACCTTGCAGTTCACAGCCTGATTCGTAACCACTACGCTCCCAGAGCTCCTTCACAGCACCACTTGTTATGTGCTGTGGAGTGGGTTCCGACTCATAGTGACCCTGCACAGGGTTTCCGAGGCTGTAAATCTTTACGGGAGAAGAAAACCTCATCTTTCTCCCATGGAACACCTGGTAGTTTTGAACTGCTGACCCTGAGGTTCTCAGCCCAATTCGTAACCATTACACTACCAGAGCTCCTTTCACAGCACCACTAGGACCTCTTAAATAGATTATTTGAGGATTTCTACACAGACAATCATTTTGCCTGAATAGAAATGGTTCTGTTTCCTTCTGATCTGTATGTCTTTGTTTCCTTTCCTGCCTCATTGCTCTGGTTAAGGCTTCTATATGGCATTGAACAGGAGTGATGGAAGAAGGGATCCTTTCTCTGTTCCTTTGTTCCTGGTCTTGGTGGTGTCATGCCGTGGAGTCGGTTCTGACTCATAGCAACCCTGTACAGGGTCTCCGAGGCTATAAATCTTTATAGGAGCAGAAAGCCTCATCTTTCTCCTGCGGAACGGCTGGTAGTTTCAAACTGCTGACCTTGAGGTTCGCAGACCGATTTGTAACCAACTATGCTGCCAGAGCTCCTTGTTCCTGGTCTTAGGGGATACATATTCAATCTCCATCATTAAAGATGATATTAGAGGTTTGGTTTTATGTTGCTGTCCTATGCTAGGTTCAAGAAGTTCTCTTCCACTACTTACTTGTCGGAGAGTACTGATGTGGTCCTGTAGGATGAGAACTGGACTGCTTACCACAAAAGTTTATCGGTTCAAACTCACCAGATTATCTTCGGGAACCCTGTATAGGGTCACTGTGAGTCAGAACCAGCTGGAAGGCACTTAACAACAACAACATCTTGTTTGTTGAGAGTTTGCTTGTTTGTTAATTTCAGTTATGGATATATGTTGAATTTGTCAAATTACGTTTCTGTGCCTATTGAGGGGGGGAATCATATGATTGTTTTTGTTTTCTCATTTAGTCTGTTAATATGATTAATATGAATTGCACAGTCTGGTTTCTGATATTTGCGTCAGTCTTGCTATTGTGTTACGAGCCCCGCCTTCTCATGATTTATTACTCTTTTATATGTTGTTGAGGAGCAGCTAGTGGGTTGGAACTGCCAACCTTGCAGTTCAAGCTGACCTTGTGGCCCAGTGCATTATCCTGCAGTGCTACACCAGGACTCCACTCTTTTATATAATTTTATACAATTTTGAATTCAGTTTGTTAATATTATACTGAAGAATTCTTGTGCCTACATCCAGGAGGAGTCTTGGGCTAGTAGTTTCCTCTTCTTGTAAATGACTTTGTGTGGACTTGGTGTTACAGCATCAATGAGTCAGGACCTAACCCCTCCTCTTGTATTTTGCAGTAGAGATTATGGAAAATCCCACCAGTGATATTACTTGAGGCAGGAGTTTGCGTTTATCATGGTTTAAACTACAAATACGAGTTTGGAAATAAATATGAGATTCAGTTTCTTTGTTTCTCCTTGAATGAGCTTTGACAATGTTTTGTTGTTGTTGTTATTCATTAAAGGAATTCGTTTCCATGTTGTCAGATATTACGGTTGTAGAATTGTCTGTCGTATTTCTTTATTATCTCTTTCATGTGTTGTTGTTGTTGTT
>NW_006408552.1:16344072-16361031 GCF_000296735.1 Chrysochloris asiatica | reverse complement strand
TACACAAACAAAAATAGACAAAATAGACTAATGGGACTTACTAAAAATTAAAAACTTGTGTGCATCAAAAGACATCACCAAGAGAGTAAAAAGGGAACCCACAGACTGGGGAAAAAATCTTCTGCAACGACATAACGGATAAGGGACTGATTTCTAAAATATATAGGAAAATGCTACACATCTACAAAAATAAGACAAATAACCACAAGGTTAGTGGTCCAATTCATCAGCTACTCCTTAGAAACCCTACATACGCATGGACGCTATGAGTCAGAACCGACTCAACAGCCTTTAAGAACAACAGCTTTATACCAAGCAATTCATCCATTGTTATAGATTGCACCTCAATGTAAAGAAAACAGAAATCCTTACAACTGGACTAATAAACGTTATGATAAATGGAGAAACTTTTGAAGTTGTCAAAGACTTCATTTCACTTGGGTCCACAATCAACATTCATGGAAGCAGCAGTCAAGACAAAAATTAACATATTGCATTAAGCCAACTTTCTGCAAAAGACCTCTTTAAAGTGTTCAAGAGCAAAAATGTCACTTTGAAGACTAAAGCGTGCCACCAGTCGCCCCTTAGAAACCTCTATACTGGGTTGTTATAAGTTGGAACCAACTCGATGGCCTTCAGCAACAACGTGTACATGCAAAAGCTAGACAATGACTAAGGAAGATTGTAGAACCAATGCATTTGAGTTATGATGACTATTAAATATTAAAAGCACCCATGGAGTACGAGAAGAGGAAACAAATCATTCTTGGAATAGGTGCAATGAAAATGCCTCTTAGAAGCAAGGATATGCTAGGAGGGCACAGTGACTGGGAAGAGCATCATGGTTGGCAAGGTAATGGATCAATAAAAAAAGGAATTGATTGGCATAGTGGCTTCAACAGTGGGCTCTCAGACATCATAACAGTTAGGAGGATGTGGCCAGAACCATTCGTATTTCATTGTACTGTGCATGGGACTCTGGTAGCAAAGTGGTTACAAGTTGGGCTGTTAACCTTAAGGTCAGCAGTTTGAAACTACCAGCTGTTTTGGGAGAAAAATGAGGCTTTCTGCTCCCGTAAAAATTTACAGCCATGGAAACCCTATGTAGGGTCGCTATGAGTTGGAACCAACTCCACCGCACACCACCACCACCAGCACATTGTGCATTATGAGTCAGAACTGACTCGACAGTCTCTAACAGCAGTGACCTTTTCCCCCAGATTTGAGTGACAAGTTCTGGTATTTTCCTGAAAGTAAGATGGGGCAGAGGGTCAGATTCACAGAACTCTGACAACTTTCTCCACATTTACTCTTCTCATCTCCAATTTTTGGGGTGCTATTTTCTCTAGCCTCATCTAAGTTAAAAATCTGTGATCAGCTCAAGGTTGCAAAGCAAGCGTTTGTCATTCAACATACAAGGCCTGTTGTGGAATCATATACCTTGAGCTGTGGAAGGAACTGTCACTGACATTTCCTAGGACTTCAGTAGAAACAGAGACAGGAAAGAAACCAGTATGGACATCCTCTTACCAGCACATACTGTCTTCACAGAATAGATACTTTAAGCAACCCGGTTCCTGGGCAATGCATTTTTCTGGGTTATTTCTACACTTTTAATATTATTTCTATAATTAAAAAATTGTAACAGTGATTACATGGGCATTAGAGATCTCATAGCATCCCAATATACTTCACAGTGAAAGATATTGAAGATTGCATTTCATACTTCAGCACTCAGAATATGAGAGGGCTTCAAAAAGTTCATAGGCAAACGGAATAAAAAGACCATTGAGTTTCCCCACAAACTTTTTGAAGCCCTCTGGTACAATGCTACAGGGGACTTTAGTGGCCAAAGAAAGTTTATGGAGGGGCATGCATTGTATTGTCTTTTCTTTTAACATAGTAGCACCTATGCACAATATAATGAAATACTAACCAAACCTGCACCATAGTGACCCTTTAAATCAAGATAAATGACCCTCCTTTCATAGGAAGGGTTCACAGCTGATGCCCAGTGCAGAACTTGAACTGGATTCTCCAAATCTTAGCATTTTAATAGATATAGTGTTCTCTAACATGGAGTCCTGGTGTGGTGCTGTGGGGTAATGCACCAGACTGCAAAGCCGTTTGGACTGCATGGTCGGCAGTTCAAGCTCACCAGCTGCTCCTTGGAAACCCTATACAGGGTGGTTATGTGTCGGAATTGACTCGATGGCATTTAACAACAACAGTATCATGGACTCTGGTGTGACTCTGTAGGATCAGCACAGGACTGCTAACTGCAAGGTTGGCAGTTCAAATCCACCAGTTGCTCCTCAAAAACCCTATCCAGGGCTGCTCTGAATCAGAATTGGCTTGATGCCACTTAACAGCAACAGCAGTCATGCTTAAAGGAGTCCTGGTGTGGAGCTGTAGGATAAGCACTGGACTGGTTAAAGGAAAAAATAAATAAAAGATCAATTGGCAGTTCAAATTCACCACTGTTCCTTGGAAATGCTTTACAGGGTTGCTGTGTGTTATCCCTGACTCGATGGCACTTAGCAATAATAACAATAAGCATGCTTTAAAGGATCCCTGGTAGCACAATGGGTTGAGTTAGACTGCTAACTAACCACAGGTCAGCTCACCAGTCACTCTGAGGGAAAAAGCTGTAGCAAGCTGCTTCCATGAAGATTTATAGTCTCAGAAACTACGTGAAGTTCCACTCTGCCATGGAGGGCTGCTATGTGTAGCAGTCCACTCCATGGCAGTGGGTTTGGTTTTGGGTTCTTTTGTTGTTATTTATCATTCTTTAAGGAGTCCTGGTAGCATAGTGGATTACAAACTGGATTGCCAACTGCAAGGTCAGCAGTTCAAATCTACCAGCTACTCCATGAAAGAAAGATGAGGCTTTCTGCTCCTATAAAGATTTCCAGCCTTGAAAACCCTATCCATGGTCACTAGGAGTCTGAACAGACTCTGTGACACTCAACACCCCCCTCACCCCCCTACCCCCACCCCCATCCCTAGGAGCCCTGGGGGCATAGTTGTTAAGTGCTCAATGTTTTCTCAGTGGCTCCCTGGAAGAAATGCCTGGCCCTGCTGATCTGCTCCCATAAAGACTTCTTGTTGCTAAGTGCTGTCAAGTCAGTTCCGACTCAAAGGGACCCTGTAGAGGGTTTCCAAGGAACAGTTAGTGAACTTGAACCGCTGACCTTGTAGTTCAAACCAACTTTGCAGTCCAGCGCATTACCCCACACCACCACACCAAGCATCCCAGATCTCTGATCCATGAGAACAACCCCTTCCTCCTCCCACCAGTCAGAAGGAACGTCTGATGATTCAGAATGACCACCTGACTCCTGAGTGATTCTGGAATGTCACAGCTGACTGCCACCTCTTCTTCTGATGCCTTCTGTGTCTGACAGTCAGTCCCCTGAGCACTGATTTTCACCAGACGTGGGGACCATGCTCTCTCAGAGCTGATATGAGGCTTAGCCAAAGTACAGTGGTTCCTTGCACATGTCATAGTGGGCCCTCAACAGAAGGTAGCTGCTATTGTGATATTATAGTTGTTGTTGTGTGAAATGCTGGTAAGTCAGTTCTGACTCATAGCCACTCTCTATAGGGTTTCTGAGGAGTGGCTGGTGAGCTTGAACCACCGACCTTGTGGTTCAACCTGACTGTATGGTCGAATGCTTATCCTACAGTGCCATGCAACATAGTTTGATCCATAGGGTTTCCTAAGGTCACGAGGAGCTGGAGGAGCTGGAGGAACGGGATCAATTGATTAGAAATGTGAACATTTTTCATTGAGTCATTTCTTGATTTTTCAGCTCTCAGCCTCTAGGTGATTTCCTTCATTATTTTGGCTCCCAAAGTATAAAAAAGTAAATAAAAAAAGAGAGAATACAGAAAGGTGTGAAGAATACATTTAAAATAGCATCTAGTCTTATATCTGGAGGTCTGGTGTGGCGCTGTGTATTAATGCGCTAGACTGCGAAGTCGGTTTGAACCTCAAGACCTGCAGTTCAAGCTCACCAGCCGCTCCTAGGAAACCCTATACAGGGTCACTATGGATCAGAACCAACTCAACAGCACTTGACGACAACAATAGCATTCTTATACCCAGAGTTGACTGATATCTGCTTGAGGTGTATCTTTCTAGACTCTTTTGTTTCTGTTAAAAATAAAAAAGATGCACACAAAGGTGGTCTTCTATTAAATACTGTGTTTTATGACCTCCCTTTCCACTTTGTACAATACCACAGGTGAGTTGCATAAGGCTGGTCTGTGGTTTTCCCCCCCTTTATTTAGTCGTCTATGGTCATATGGTAATGTGCTGTGGAGTCGGTTCCGACTCATAACGACCCTGTACAGGGTTTCTTAGGCTATAAATCTTTATAGGAACAGAAAGCCTCATTTTTCTCCTGTGGGACAGCTGGTAGTTTTGAACTCCTGACCCTGAGGTTAGCAGCCTGATTCATAACCACTACACTACCAGAGCTCCATTTAGCTATCTCTAAGTGTTTGTATTTCTTGCAGTGAACTACCTGATACCTTTTCATACATGTACAGTTCCTTTTTAGAGTAAATTCCTAGACGTGCATTGGCTGGGGCAGAGAAGATGAATGTTTTAAATTTTGAGACGTAATACGCCAGATTCACTCCAGAAAGGCTGTTGCTGTAAGTTACAGTCCCTATGTGATACCCATTTTCTCCACACTTAGAAGCTTTTGAATACAATCCAAGCATGTCTTCAAAAAACCCTTTTTTTTCCCATACTCAAGTTAAAAATCAGTAATTTAATAAAAAAAAAAATAAACAGAAAGCTTTTAACTACAAACCAAGTCCTTTTATCATAAAATCTGGGTCAGAATCATACAAAGCCGTCAAATGGATGGTGACTCATGAAACCCCAGGTGTGTCAGAGTAGAACTGTGCTCCAAAATGTTTTCCTTGGCTGATTTTCAGAAGTTAATTGCCAGGTCTTTCTTTTGAGGTACTTCTGGGTAGGCCCCAAGCTTTAACCTTTCAGGAAGCAGTTGAAGGCCTTAACTATTTGCACCACCCAGGGACTTATCAGAATCTTAGTGAGATCTTGAATATTTATCACAACTCTTCCCTATGTTTCCTACCCCAAGATGAAAAAAAACCCCGTAAAATCAATCCCACTGTCATGGAGCTAATTCTGACTCAGCCACAGTGATTGTGAAAGTTTTTGGCCAGGAGTCAGAGTGGGTTAGCAGTTGGGAAGTAGTTATCACCTCCATGATGAGACCTAATATAATGCAATCAACCCCATGATGTGATCTGATGTGACCAGCCCTCATTTAATCTAATTACCCTGTTATTGTTGTTGTTAGGTGCCATCAGGTCAGTACTGACTCATAGTGACCCTATGCACAACAGAATGGCAAACTGCCCAGTCCTGTACCAACCTCAAAATTCTTGCTACTGCCACTGTACCAGTCCATCTCGTTGGGGGTTTTTCCTCTTTTTCTCCGACCCTCCACTTTACCAAACAGGATATCCTTCTCCAGGGTACTAATCCGTCCTGATAATATGTCCCAAGTATGAGAGACAAAGTCTTGCCATCCTTGGCTTCCAAGGAGCACTCTGGCTGTACTTTTTCTAACTCAGATTGTGTTTTTTGTTTGGCAGTCCATGGTACTTCTAATATTCTCCTCCAACACCACAACTCAAATGCATCAATTCTTCTGAGATCTTCTTTATTCACTGTCCAGCTTTCACATGCATATGAGTTTATTGAAAATACTATGGCTTGGGTCAGGTGCACCTTAGTCCTCAAACTGATATCTTTGCTCTTCAACATTTTAAAGAGGTCTTGCACAGTAGCTTTGCATAATGCAACACTTAGTGCATCTTGACTTCCAGGAGAGTAGATAGTTGAGTAACTACCCTATCTGTTGCAAATCCTCACTTCTGTGATGTTAATGAGGTCAGATACAATCTGCAGGATTGGGTTGTATCTTGAGTCAGTCTTTTCTTAGACATAAAATGAGAGAGAGGTGAACAGAGAAAGAGGGACCTTCTACCACCAAGAAAGAAGAGCAAGAGTAGAGTGTGGCCTTTGGGCCTGGGGCCCTGCTCTGTGAAGCTCCTAGATCCAGGGGAAGATTGATGCCAAGACCCACTGAGAGCTCTAGGGAACGCTGGACCCACAGATGCTGAAAGGAGACAAGGACCTTTGCCCAGAGCCCGTGCTCTAGAATTCTAAATTGTAAGAGAATACATTTCTAGTTGTTAAAGACACCCCCCTTGTAGTTGGAGCAGCACTTGTTATTGTTGTGAAGTGCCGTGGAGTTGGTTCCGACTCATAGCGACCCTGTATGGGGTTTCCGAGGGTGTAAATCCTTACGGGAGTAGAAAGCCTCATCTTTCTCCCGTGGAGCGGCTGGTAGTTTTGAACCGCTGACCTTAAGGTTCGCAGCCCGATTCGTAAACCTTGTCATTGTTGTTGTTGTTGTTGTTGTTAAGTGCCATCGAGTCGGGTCTGACCCATAGCGACCCTGTATAGGGTTTCCAAAGGTGTAAATCTTTACGGGAGTAGAAAGCCTCATCTGTCTCCCGCGGAGTGACTAGTAGTTTCGAACCGCTGACCTTAAGGTTCGCAGCCCGATTCGTAACCACTACGCTACCAGAGCTCCTTAAACCTTGTCATTAGCAGTCCAATATTTATCCTATAGTGCCAGTAAGGGAAGTGAAATCTAAAGTCAGAGAGTTTGAAACAGGACTTCAAATGGGTTCTTTCTGGGTTTAATCAAAGTGAAATCAGGATGGGACAGAATTTGTAAAATGTGGCTGCCTGAAAGGATAGCCAGAATGGGAAGAATGATAGGTCAGAAACCTGGAACAGAGACGCAGAAGAGACTTAGCGAGCCCTTTCAGGAACCTGATGTTGGGGAGTATATCATTTCCAGGCTGTGGCGAGCCACAGATAATCAAAGCTACACAATTGTTGACTCATAGCGACCCTGTACAGTGTTTCTGAGAATGACTGGTGGGTTTGAACTGCCGCCCTGCCCTTGTGGTTTGCACTCCAGTGCTTATCCTGCAGTGCCACACCAGGAGTCTGATCATTGAAATAGTTGCATTTTTATTTCTGGAGGGAATTTTTTCCTCCTAACTTTAGGACTAAGGAGCTCTGGTAGCGTAGTGGTTACGAATCGGGCTGCGAACCTTAAGGTCAGCGGTTCGAAACTACCAGCTGCTCCACGGGAGAAAGATGAGGCTTTCTATTCCCGTAAAGATTTACACCCTCGGAAACCCTGTACAGGGTCGCTATGGGTCGGAACCGACTCGATGGCACTTAACAACAACAACAACAACTTTAGGACTGACCTGAGATGTTTAATAATTGGTTTCTAATAAAAGTCTAAGGAGCCCTGGTAGCATAGTGGATATGCATTGGGCTGCTAATTTTATGGTCAGCCATTCAAATCCACCAGCTGCTCCACAGGAGAAAGATGAGACTTTCTGCTCCTGTAAACATTTACAGTCTTGGAACACCTATATAGGGTTGCTATGAGTTGGAACCAACTTGACGGCGTACCACCACCAAAAACAACAACAACAAAAGTCTAACCCACATTTACAGAAGGATAAAAATCTCAGCTCAGTGAATTATTACAAAATAAACGCACCCATGTAATCACCATCCAGGTCCAAATTTTTTTTTAAATTAACATTTTCTAATACAAATTACCATAATGAAAAACATAAAATTGTTCTAACAAGTCCTTGGACTATATTTTCATATCAGTCAATAAATTCTCTTTGGGAGGATATACCTAGTTGGTCTTCTCCCTTCCAGAGTTATTCTTCTCCAGAGACAATTAATTCTAAGTGTTCTGTGTGCAGTAGCTTTCCTAGTTTTTAAATTATCCACCATAACTGAATAAGCTTTTAATATTGACTATTCGAAAGTAAAACTAAACTAAGAAATTGTAAGGGCAAAACATGTTGTTGTTTGTCATCAAATCAATTCCGACTCCTGGCGACTCTGTGTATGCAGAGTAGAAATATGCTCCATTGGGTTTTCAGTGGCTAGATTTTCAGAATAGATTACCAGGCCTTTCTTTGGAGGTTCCTTGGAGTGGGTTGGAGTCCTGGTGTGGCACTGTGGGTTAATGTGCCAGACTGCGAAGTCAGTGGTTCAAACTTACCAGTCACTCCTTGGAAACCATATACAGGGTGGCTATGGGTCGGAATTGACTCGACGGCGCTTAACAACAACAATAGGGTGAGTTCGAATTGACATCTTTTGACTAGTCATTCAGTGCTTAACTGTTTGTACCTCCTGGGACTCCTTGTATAACAGTGGTCTTTTACCTTGTAGGGATGGTTTGGTACAAGTCATTATTTAGTATTAACCTTGCAGTCATTAGGTAAAGGTGAAAGTTAAAAAAAAAAAAAAGTCTGCTATGCACTTGGCAAGCTTGCCGAGATTTTGAAATGTCGGCATAGATTATTTGATGCAACAGATGGGGTGCTGAGCTCCAGGGCTAAGCCACTTGCCCATGGCCACAGAACTGGTTGGAGCAGAGACTACAGCCCTCCTGAGCCCCGGCCGTGGGTGCCCTTGCCAAGGCTCCAGGCAATGCCTGTGAATTTTGTTCTGTGTCCTCACCCAGCCGCCAGCTGTCTGCTTCCAGCTGGGCCTCAGTGACCACTCCTTCGTCCTCACTCAGCCATTCCCTGGCTGCCTAGGGATGGATGCCTGGTTTAATCTTGTTGTTCATTCAATAGCTTCTGCATTATCTTTCTTTCTTTGGTGAGGTTAATGTACCATTTTTCTTCTCTTTTTCTCACCCCCCCCCCCAAACACTGCCATGCCTAGAGAGCTTCCCCTGCTTGTTGGAAAGTTATAGCTTGCACTGTAGTGGGACAGGGCTCTGATTAAAGTGATTAAAACTATATACAGCATGCATAATTAACCTTTGCACTGGCTGTCACAGCAAGCTGATGCATGGCGCTGATACTGTATCTGTCTGTGGCAGCCAGCATATGCTACATGACCATTTTTTCCCCTTCCTGCAGAATTTTAATCACTTGAGATAAAGAGCCAGGCAGGAAGGATCAAGACTATATTAATCCTCTCAATGGCTTTATAACTCCCCTTCTATTCTGAGGCTGGTAATCAAGAAAAATAATGCTGCCTTAATCCTGGATGCCAAGGTCGATCATCTTGGTGCCCTTTGCTGGGAAGGATGTCATTATGAAAAGATGCTTAATGAACAGCATGCTCCTGGGGCTTCTCCGTGAGAGGGATGCATTCAGGGGCGTCACCGTGACCACGCACGCCTCTGTTTCTGGCAGAAACAATTGAAAAATATTAGCCCCATTAGAAATGAATTCTTAATAGCTGGTGGTGGTGGTGGAGCCACAGGTCACCAATCAGCAGCTGGAAAACTCAGGATGGGGTGGGTAGAGTACAGTGGGCAGGTGATGGGGGCTGGACCCTCTGATTAGCAGCTTGGCCCAAGGGTTAGCACCAGTGGCCGCAGGTGGCCAGAGCAGTCAGGACATCACCAATAACAGCCTGCTACCTCTCTCTCTGGAGCGTCGCCAAGATCAAAACGCCCGCCGGTGCAGCGATGCACAGATGTGTGGTGACATTTTAAAATAATGCTCTGGTTTCTTCAAAGAACATGCAGACAGATGAAAAACAAGAATCCTTTCAGCTCAAAAGCACCTGAGCAAAATCTCAGATGGCAGCTGGCTGCTCCTTCCATCCACTCCTTGTCGTGTTCAGGTTTCCCCACAAAACGTGCTCCCTCAGTGGAGGTGGTGGGTGCTGATGGAGACTCCACAGGAAGATACAAAACAAACAAATTGGGAACCAGTCCATCAAGAGCAGAGTCCTGAGGAAGCTTTTAGCATCGTGGGCCCCCTGTCCTGGTGGAGAAGTCACCTGGAGAACAGACTGTATACACACACCAAGTTATTGAGATTATCAGAAAGAAGTGGGCAGTGAATTGGCCATTTTCCCTGGAGACCCTGCAATCAGATGTTCAGAGCTTCAGAAGAAGATGGTGGAACATGCTCCTCAGAACGTTCAACTACATGAGACCAGAAGGGCAACATGTGCCCCAAAGTAAGTCAGAAGGCAAAAAAGGGCAGGAGAAAGCTGGCAAAGGGAAATGGGGAGCTCAGGGGGAGAGTGGGCAGAGTCCTGAAACATTGAGGAAATTGCAGACTATGTCACCAAATGAAGTTGTTGGATGGGAAACCAATTTGCTTTGCAAACTTCCACCTAAAATCACAACAAAATGTTTGGAAAAAGAGAGAGAGAAGAACATCATTCATAGAACCTGGCATCTTCTAGGTGCGGTAGGTATGCTATGAGTTCGGATGGTCTTGGCGGTTACAGGTGTAATGTTTGCTACAGGTGGCAGTACCCAAGAAGTGCCTGGGTGGTGCAAAAGGTGAACTTGCTCAGTTGCCAATTCAAGGCTTGGAGTTCGAGTCCATCCAGAGGCAACTCAGTAGAAAGCCCTGGAGCACTCAGTTCTACTCTGTCACACACAGGGACTCTGTGAGTCCAGGAGGTTGACTCTATGGCAGTAGGGAGAGATGATGGCTGTAGCCGCCCCAGGAACGCTGGCTAGAGGGCACAGCTAGGACAGCGGTCACCAGTTGAGCCCTCCTGCCTTAGCCTTCTCTTCTTGCTCACAGGCACACTTCTCTCCAGCCTTGCTTATCCTTCTCTCCTTGATACACCGACCCCCAGCACGGATTTCTTTCCTTCTAGAATTTGTGCTTGGAGTTAGTAAATACCTCCATTTGGATTCTGCTCATTTAAAAATGATCATGATCTGACCTGGGCTGGCATGGCATTTCCCTCTGCACCTCTGTGAAGACTCTGCAGAGCTGTTTTAGAATGTCAGGAACATGGCAGGGGGCAGGGTGGTCCCTCCTGGAACAGTGGGGCTGTTTTCATGGACCTGGAGAACCACGGATGTCAGTATTTACAAATGAGCCTCCTTTTTTTATTATTAATATTGTTACTAAAGTAGCCTTGGCAGGGCCTCTCCTTGGAAAAACTCTGTGATCAATTCATTTGAACAGTTAAAATGAATAAAATTAGATTTAAAAAAAATATTCTGTAATTTAGACTCTCTGCTTCCTCTGAGTTACTGCACTGTATTGGTGCAGAAAACAACTTACTCATGCATTGCTAAGAGATTGTTCAGCCTTTTTTCTTTCTTTCTTCAAAGCTAATTTCAGTAATGGAGCATTTGTCCCATTTGCATAGCTAGAGGGAAGTTGGCTGGAAGGACCACACATTGGAGAACCTCAACAGGAACAGGGGAATGGATACAATGAGTGGCTGACTAGGGCTGGTTGGGCCAGAGGCTTTGCTACTGGATTTCATGGAGTGCAGCATTTCTAGAAGGTGCTTTTGAGGTTCTGTGGGCAGTGAGGGGCTTCTGCAGGGATGGTATGCATTTCAACCAGAGGTTTGGTTATCAGCTGTCATTATGTCCCTTCCCTGCCCCCCGACTCTTGGCTACCCCGTGCACAGTGGAATAAAACACTGCCCATCCCAGGGATCTGTTGTGGAAGGGCCAGTTGTGATCCACAAGGTTTTTGTTGGCTGATGTTCAGAAGTAGATCACCAGTTCTTTCTTCTTAGCCTGCAAGCTCCACAGAAACCTATTCAGCATCTCTGTAGCAAGTGAGTCTCCCCTGACAGACAGATGGTGGGAACTTCTCCCCTCTCCTCTGCCATTAGGCAAAGTGGAACGGGGACAGGAGGGAAAGAAGGAGACCTCCACCGGGCATCCACAGCCATGTCCTGGTGGAGACGTCAGGTGTACTTGAGGTTGGATCTCGTCATGACGCAGCTAGCTGTAGCTTTACAGGGATGTCGTGTGCCTACAGCATGCAGACCATGGATAAGATGGCCCCACAACTGGGTGTAACAGCATGTGATCAGTGGTATGGAGGGAGAGCTAGAAATGAACTGGCCATTCCTCCAGGCTGGCTGCATTGTGAATTTGCACAGATAGCTGGGCTTCCGGCTGAAACTTACATCTAACACACATTCTCTCATTTTACAGAGAATGTGATGTGCAGCATTGATGATATTACTGTGCTAAGTTGAGTGGAGCTCTGGTAGCGTAGTGGTTACGAATTGGGCTGCTAATCACAGGGTCAGCAGTTCAAAACTACCAGCTGTTCCATAGGAGAAAGGTGAGGCTTTCTGCTCTCGTAAAGATTTACAGCCTTGGAAACCCTGTACAGGATCACTATAAGTCAGAATCGACTCCACGGCACCTAACAACAACAAGTTGTATGCTTATTAAATATACACTTTTATGTTGTTGTTGTTATTGGTGTTACAGTTAAGTATCAACTCTGTGTAGGGTTTCTGAGGAGCAGCTGGTGGGTGTGAACTGCGAGGCTTGTGGTTCACAATCCAGTGGTGATCCTGCAGGACTACATCAGGAGTGAACCATCCTTATTAATATACACTGGACACAGTGTTGCAGTACCTAATCTGCCGAAGTTTTCATTCTCACGTATACACTGGACACAGTGTTGCAGCACCTAATCTGCCAAAGTTTTCATTCTCACATATTCACTGGACACAGTGTTGCAGCACCTAATCTGCCGAAGTTTTCATTCTCACATATACACTGGACACAGTGTTGCAGTACCTAATCTGCCAAAGTTTTCATTCTCACATGGTCACTGGCAGATGTTCATATGTAATATTTCTGACCCCCAAAGACAAAGATCGGATTTACAAAGAGACTGATAATAAAAAGCAATAATAATGAAAGCTTAAAAAAAAAAACAACAACCAAAAACCAAAAAGCAGCAACAACAAAAATAAAATGAGGCATTTTGTCAGAAATAACTTAGGAAATTGTCTTTGGAACAGAAGTTTGGAATGACCTGTGTATAGGATCACAATGATGGTATGAATGGTGGTGCCATGGAAGGATGCTAGCCATGTTACTGGGCTGCACAGGTAGAAATCGCCGAGTTGGTTTATGTGTGTTCTGCAGTGTATACTATCAGCACCAAAACTAAATAATATTTTAAATAAAATAATCTACAGTAGTTTTCTACGACTACAAGTCAGTCCAGGTGAGCCCCCTTCACAATTCACCTGGTGCCATTCCAAACCCTTCTTCATACTTCTTGATGGGTCTGTGTGGCAATTTTGTGTGCCGCTGTTTTCTCTCCTAAATTAGTGACCCAATGTCATCTCTCATCAGATCTTTCCATGAGTAGGAGACACACTGTTTAATTATTTAGTTAACTCCTGGCTTACTTTATTTCCTATTTTTCCACAGTGCCAAGCTGCATTAGTTGTATCATTTCAATAAAACCTCTCCTCTCTGCTGTGTCCTCCAGGAATTCCTAATAAATTATGATGATAATAATAACCATTAGCAGGATTAAGCACTTTCCTATTAGATTCTCACGCTCATCTCCACATCCTCTCTGAACTGAACTGAGCCGAGCCCAGTCCTCAGTTTTGAGGGTCCCAGGGGCAGATCTAGGAAGTTTCATAAGGACAGGGTGACATGCAATCCAGGGCCCACCATTACAGACATTAGCATAACTGTGGCTCTCTGGAGCTTACTCCCTCTGGGGAACTGAGGGAGCCAAGGGAAACGTGGACTGGCTATTGACTTCCAGGATGAGGAAGGGATCTGGGGTGTTGATATGCTGATGCCCTTCCATGTGCTGGGGCTGCTAACTCTGATACAACTGGCCATTGGGGGCACAGGCAGAGCTGGCCCCAGGCACCGGAGAAAGCCATCAGGCACAGAGATACAGATGCAGACAGTGGGATGTTGGCCAGGGAGTCCACAATGGTGAGGCTGGTGGGTGTTCCGGCAGGCATGAACAGCAGCTGCTATGTTAGACGTTCAGGTGATTGTCATCTCAAAGGTAATGAGACCAATTTGTGGTGGACTCAGTATTTGGGTTTAGGTAATGCTTGTAAGTTCTTTATATTCTTTCCTGTCTGTGACAAATGGTCTTCCTTTATGCCACCCCAACGATTTCACTTTCAATTCATTTCAACACATGCTTCTTGAGTGCATCACCCCCCTGCCTGTATCTGGGCTTGTCTTTTCCACGTAACTCTGCCTCGATCTTGGGTCTATAAACGAGCAGATTATACACTACTCTGAGGAGGCTAGGGATATGGTTGTTTGGGACTTTTAAATGGGCTTTCTTTGCTGTTGTTGCTGAGAATATAACCCATTCACGTGTTTCTAAGTGTTCAGTTTCAGTGATGCCATTCTTGGAGCTGTACAACCATCCTCATTCTCCTTTTCTGAGCTGTCTCTCCTCCCATGGACATAGTCTCACAGACCCTCCTCTTAGTTTCCTGAATGATCTTCCAAGTTGCTCTTGTCACTTTGATCCCATTGTTCTTGTTGTTAGGAGTCACAACATGTCCAAACTACAAGAGGCGAGATCTTAGCATCCTTGTTGCTAAGGAACATCATAGGGGACCCTATGCACAACAGAACACAACACTGCCCGGTCCTCACAATTGTTGCTACGTGTGAGCCCATTGGTGTTACCACAATGCCAATCCATCTCGCTGGGGTTGGGGGGTGGGTGGGTGTCTTTCCTTTTTTTCCTCTGCTCCTCCAGTTCACCTAGTATGATGTCCTTCTCCAAGGACTCGTCCCTCCTGATAATTGTCTGAAGTAGGAGAGACAAAGTCTGGCCATCCTGGCTTCTAAGGAGCATCTGGCTGTACTTCTCACAACACAGACTTGTTTGTTCTCTAGTAGTCCATTGTTGTTGTTGTTGTTAAGTGCCATCAAGTCGGTTCCAACCCACAGCAACCCTGTACAGGGTTTCTGAGGGTGTAAATCTTACAGGAGTAGAAAGCCTCATCTTTCTCCAGCGAAGCGGCTGGTAGTTTCAAACCGCTGACCTTAAGGTTCACAGCCCGATTCATAACCACTACGCTACCAGAGCTCCTAGTAGTCCATAGTACTTTTTAATATTCTTCTCCACTTAGGTAGATGTGTTTGCATCCATTGGCTTATCACTAAAGCAGATGGGGAAGTAGTTTGCTCCCATTACCCTTTTGATGGGACTTGTCTTCCTCTCAATTGTTATTAATTTTTTGGGTAATAATATGCATAATCATATACCATTTCAACAGCTTCTACAGTACAATGTCTGCAGTACAAAGTATGAATGCATTCTTCCACTTATGCAAACGTTCTCACCATTCTACTCCAAATGATTCTACCACCTTTGAGTTAGACTCATTGCTTGCTAAGCTTCTTATCTAACTTTTCAGGTCATTGTACTCAATTTCATCCCACATAGATAATTCTTTAAGAGAGCATACTGCTTGAGGTAGGCATAGCTATTAAGAGAAGCTATCCTTTTTGGTTCAAAGAGGGCTTTAGGAGGTACTTCTGGGTTAAGATGTAAAGTTTAAAGAGTATCTCAGGTTAATAGTTTCTGGGTGGAGTGGTGTGTTTTTAATTCAGACCTGAAACAAGAGAGAGGCCAGGCTGCGCTCCCATTGTAAATAACTCTCTGATCGCTATCTAATCTCTGTGTGTCTGTCTGTCCAGATGACTCACCATGTCAACCAGGGATACAGGTGACTGTGGTTTTATGGTTACTGCTCATTCTTAGGTGGCGGGTCACAAGGATACCTTAAGATCCATGCATGGGTTTTCACTAGCTCAGTCCGGAAATGATCATGCCATTTCTATCCCCATTTCATGCCCTAAACTGGTTAACAAGGCCGCTGAGGTGCAGTATGCCGTGTGTCCAGCAGAGGGCAGGCGCACAGTAGGGCAGGGACCCCTGGGTCCTCAGGAACACCAGAAACATCCTCCCCAACAGAGCAGCAATAATGATTAAATGACAACAATCAAGGCCCACCTAGGGCATTTCCCAATGATTTCTGGAAGGCTGGAAGAATGTTGCTTTGGGCTGTAAATGTCAGTGGCTCATTAATTCCTCAGAAATGCCTAAAGCCAAGGCCTGCTATTGCTAATAAAAGACGTTTGTGTAGTTATTTAAGGGGGGAAACCGTGATGATTTTCCCTTGGACATGCTAGTTCTATAAGCAGATGAGTGCTTATCCGTTGTAAACATCTTATTCGTTGTCACATCTTTTTTCCTTTTCTATCCCTTCAACTTTTGGCTGAAATTTAAATCTCATTGGCAGGAAGAATCATCAGGGAAGAGTAGCCAACAGTTCTCTCAACTGTTGTGAAGGTTAACCACTTAAAAAAAAAACAAAAAAAAACAAGCGGAATTTCCATGTTTAAGAATTCTTCTCCCCTGCCCTCAGCAACTGATGTGAGATCTATCATTTCTTCCATCCTGCAAACTTTGATTTTTCTTTAGGTATGCTCTTTATTTCTAGCTCTGATGTGTTTTGTGAAATATAATTTGTGGTTCTTATTACTTTATTAAAGTTTTGGTGTAACACTATAGGGTAAGCAAGGTTGATTTGAACCACAAGGTCCATGGTTCAAACTTATCAGCCACTCCTTGGAAACCCTATACAGGGTCGCTATGAGTCAGAACTAATTCGACAGCACTTAACAACAACAACAACAAATACCTTATTGCTAAAGATGTACACGGGGACTTTAAAAAAAAAAATCCATGAACAGTGGAATCAAAAGATACTGGATTTTTCCCACAAACATTTTGAAGCCCACATTGTACAGATACTTCCAGATGTTGTTGTTGTTAAATGTCACGAGTCAATTCCCACATTGTCTAGGGTTTCTGAGGTGTAACCTGTGGCTACCAGCCCAGTGCTCATCCTCCAGAGCCACACCTGGACTCCATGTGACTGTATACACATGAATACAGAGTCATGTGACTGTATACACGTGAATACAGAGCCACACCTGGACTCCATGTGACTGTATACACATGAATACAGAGCCACACCTGGACTCCATGTGACTGTATACACATGAATAC